>NC_044907.1:71111967-71411967 GCF_001633185.2 Quercus lobata | reverse complement strand
TCAGTTTCTCTTTGTGTATTATTTCCATTATTATTGTGTTTGCACCAACAGAAATTTTATTAAATTTAGCTTTCCATATAAAGGGACCACACGCCTATATTCTTTTGGTTAAATTTAGCTTTTCGAAACTATTGAGCCAAATATTCTTTTGGTTACATAAACTATTCGGCCATAAGTCTTTTCCAATGTCAATGATACTCTATGAGAATATGCTTACAAATAAAAGTCCATTGTCAGTTCATTCTTTAATTAGAGAAGTAGATAGACTAAAACAAATAAAAGTCCATTATCAAAGAATGAAAAATCTATCCAAAACTCAATCAAATCAAATCAGGATTATAGAGAGATGCAGCAAGTACAACAAGGACTCTACCTTCACACATGCAACAATGAAAACAATAGAGTTAGATCGTGTGATACGCAGCTGACTTTGTACCTGAAGAACTCAGCCAACAATTCTTTTGCAGTTGTCATGAATGTGTTCAATGCAATATTTTTATGTCTTTGTACAAACACACGGGTTTGTATAAACAAAATTTCATACTCGCTCAACCATAATTAGGGGATACACTGCTTCCCATTGCTGACAAAATTTACTGGGGACACATTCACCAAGATATCAAAATCATACAAAACACACCCAGCAACTAAAATCAATGTTTCTATGTTTTTACACAAGTGCATAACCAATGTGGTAAACAATAAAAAAGTCATACCCGATGCTGAAGATGCTTATACTCTTCTTCTAATAGTTCCATCTCCTCATCTCCATTGTTAGCTTCAGCTTCATCTCCCTCTCCTCATTCACTTTCTCTTTCTTCGTATTCAGACTCAGCTTCTTCCTTTTCATGCTCCAACTACATCATAAATGGTCAATTAACAACTCGGTTGCTACAAGAGAATCTAGGATTTAGAGATACCTAAACTAAATTATCCCAGTATTAATATACTCTGAGGAGAGGAAAAGAGGAAGGAGGGAAGACAGAGAGATTGCCATTACAAGCTTGCGCTAGCAAGTTGAAGGGTTGCCGTTGAAGAATTGTAACCGTTGGAAAATTGAAATGCTGATGAAGGGTTGTTTTTCTCAAACCATGGAACACGGTAGACCAAAAGGTGAGGAGACAGAAAGCTTTGCCGATTAAATTTGAAACTGTGAAACACAAAAGTCAGGCTTGGGTTTATGTTGTAATCATGAAAAAAATCAGGTTAGACAAAGGGATTTAGTTGAAAAGGCTTTGGGTTTGGGCTTGAGCTTTATAGTAGAATTAAATGTATAAGAAGTGGACTTTAAAGTGGAGATAAGGCTGGAAATCATTTAGTTTTATTAGTATTTTAAAATTGGTAAAAACTATTTTAAGATTGAATGAAAATTTCAGAAAAGAGGTTGGGAATGGCATGGCTGCTGACGTGGCTCAATGTGAGTGTAGCAATATTAATTGCTACGCTTCAGCTTTTAATAATTTATAGATTGAAACCAATAAATGAAGGTGATAGTGTTAATTACAATGTTGGTTTGTTTTGGTTAGATGAAAAAAAAAATAATTCCTGCCACCTATTTGATTGATAAAAGGAAAAATTAATTTCCAAAGTTTATCATGGAATACATTTAAGCATAGACAAAATCTACATGGTGATGTTTTTATCATTTGAAAGTTGCCTTTCCTTTTAGTAACTTTAGGGGAAATTTTTCAAAAATTCCAAACAAATTTAAATTGAAAAAAAAAAAAAGAGACTGGCAAATGTTTCGAAGGTAGAGTAAAGGGGACAAGCAGAAAGAATAGACAGTAGAAATAAACTTTTTTCTCACTCCATATCTTTGTAACAAGCCAAAACAAAAGGTACATAAAGCTCATGAAGTTTCTGCAAAATGATGTCCTGCAAGTCGTTTTACAAAAGCTGGATTTGCATCCCATGTTTAAGCAAACACAACAGTACACCCAACACTGATGATGAGGCTTATTGCTGAAAGTTTACCTAGAAAAAATGAGGCTTTAAAAAACTATACATAACCAAATAAACTAAAAAGCTAAAAGAATAAGCCATGCCAAACAGATCTAATCTAGGTAAAAAGCTAGCCAACTATATGCATATATACAAGACATATTTGGCTAGGCATGGTGGTGCCCATTTCTACAAGTTCCATGAATATGTCATGGGCAGCTACTAATGCTATGAAATCCAAGCCAGAATCCAGTAGATAATTGTACCTTCCAAACTGCACTATCATCCCATCTTTCATAACCTGGAATTACAAAGGAAATAAAGTGCTTAAAATTTAAATATGAAAAATACATGTATGTGTTTGTTCTTAAGAGAGAGAAAAGTAATTGAAGAAATGAAAGGGGGAAATATCCACATTATGCAAGAAATCAACTTGGTGGGTTACTATAGGGAAATAACTTGAATTCCCAACCTATGAGAAACAAAAAAATAGAGAAAACACATACCAAAGAAAAACAGTCATACTCACAAGATAGTATTTACGTGATTCGGCAATTTGCCTTTGTTCACGGAATTGTAGGGATTTCACTATTATCAGGGAAAAGTACAAAATGCGGCTACAAATATTCTGTTTCTAAAAAACACAGCAACACCACCCATAATAAAATCCTAATCACCAAAGTTGGTTTCTATATACAAAACGGGCCAAAAATTCGGCTTAGGCCTATCGACCCAAGCCTCCACTCCATGGACTAAGCCTCAGTAAATCTTCCATTAAAAACCACACAACATTATTCGGGTCGGGTCGGGTCGTCAAATCGGATCAAATAAAACTAGGCTCCACAAAGCCTAACAAATCTCCCACTTGGAGACTAGTTCAATCACCAACATCAACCGCAATCCTTCGAAACACAATCCCTCATCCCTGCAACTCATCCTCCTGTCCTCAAGCTAGAAGGCCAACTGAAGCTGCACACAATTTCAACTTCTCAATAGTGACACCTTTAGCCAATATGTTTGTCGGGTTCTTAGATCCACAAATCTTCTCAAGTATTACCAACTTATCTTCAACAAGGTAACAGATAAAGTGGTATTTTTTTTGTACACGCTTCGACTTTGAATGAAAAGCCGAATTTTTGGCAAGAAAAATTGCACTCTAACTGTCACTATGTAGAATGTCCATCTTCTACTTCTTACCCAATTCATCTAAGAAACCATGTAGCCAAATCATCTCTTTTCCAATTTCAGTTGCTACAACATACTC
The DNA here is from genome assembly GCF_001633185.2 of Quercus lobata. Classification (NCBI taxonomy): domain Eukaryota; kingdom Viridiplantae; phylum Streptophyta; class Magnoliopsida; order Fagales; family Fagaceae; genus Quercus; species Quercus lobata. The sequence goes on along the minus strand of NC_044907.1, from coordinate 71,408,762 downwards.
AGCTTCTGTAGTAGACAAAGTAATAATCTTCTGTAGATTTGAAGCCCATGATATAGCTGTACCACCTAGAGTAAAAACAAATCCAGTAGTACTCTTTCTACTATCAATATCACCAGCAAAATCAGAATCTACATAACCTTGCAGTTTCAAACTTGTACCTGTAAAACAAAGACATATATCTGATGAACCCTTCAGATATCTCAGAATCCACTTGACTGCCTCCCAATGCTGCTTTCCAATCCTACTCATGAATCTGCTCACAACTCCCACTGCATGTGCAATATCTAGCCTTGTACACACCACAGCATACATCAAGCTGCCAATAGCTGAGGCATAGGGCACCTTGCTCATATAGTCCCTTTCTTCTTCTATCTTTGGTGACTGTTTTTTGCTTAGTTTGAAATGACAACCCAAGGGTGTGCTCACTAGTTCAACTTCATTCATGTTGAACCTACTGAGAACTTTCTTCACATACTCTGACTGTGAAAACTTCAATGTACCATTAGCCTTGTCTCTAATGATTCCCATACCAAAGATTTGCTTTATAACTCCTAAATCCTTCATTGCAAACTGTTTGGACAATTGCTTCTTCAGATTATTAATCTCCATGCTAGACCCTGCACTACAACAGTAATATGATGTAAGAATTGTCAAAAAAAACTTAACATGGCAACAATTATAAGCTTCACATCTCTTGTACCCAATTCTATGCATAAAACTGTCAAATTTCTTGTACCACTATCTAGGAGTTTGTTTTAGACCATACAAGCTCTTTCTCAATTTGCAGACTACATTCTCTTGTCCTTGAGCAATGAACCCTTCTGCCTGAATCATGTAAAAGTCTTCCTTCAAGTCACCATGAAGGAATGTTGTCTTCACATCTAACTGCTCAAGATGTAAGTTTTCTGCAGCTACCATTCCCTGTACCAATCTGATTGTTGACATCTTCACAACCGGAGAAAATTTCTTTGTGTAGTCAATGCCCTCCTTCTGTTGGAACCCTTTAACAACTAATCTGGCCTTATAACGTTTGCTACCATCATGTTCATTCTTTATTCTATATGCCTACTTATTGTGCAAAGCCTTCTTTCCTACTAGCAATTCAGTCAGTTCCCATGTCTGATTCTCTCCAACAAGGAATCCATCTCATCCTTCATGGCTAACTCCCACTTGCTTGAATTCTCATCTTGCAAGGCTTCATCATAAGAATCTAGCTCACCACCATCAGTCAATAGGAGATAATTTAAAACAGGTGAATAACTCTGTGGAGGTCTAATGTTCCTGGAAGATCTACAAACTTCAGCTACAGGTGTACTCAGATCTACTTGTGAATTTACATTCTCCTTATCTTCTTCACCCCTTTTCTGAATAGTACTTTCAGTCAATTCATCTAAGTTGACAAACTCATTTTTCTTTTAATCTATCTCTGTAACATCTGACATTACAGTAGACCTATCCTTGAACATAAATTGTTCATTAAATATCACATTTCTACTTCTGATGATTTTCCTATTTTGTTCATTCCAAAACCTATAGCCAAATTTCTCATCACCATAGCCAATGAAAAAACATATTTTAGACTTTGCATCAAGTACACTACGAGCATCAAAATCAATATGAACATAAGAAATACAACCAAAAACTTTTAAATGTGAAAACTTTACCTTTTTACCTCTCCAAACCTCCTTAGGAAGTCTGAACTCCAAGGGAACTAATGGTCCTCGGTTTATCAGGTAAGCTACAGTGCTAACAGCATCAGCCCAGAAAGTTTTTAGTAGTCCAGCATGCAACCTCATACTTCTAGCACGCTCATTGAGAGTTCTGTTCATGCGCTCAGCCACACCATTCTGCTCTGGTATCCTAGGAATGGTCTTCTCCATCCTAATTCCCTGTGCAGCACAATACTCACTAAACCCTCCATCTATGTACTTTTCTCCATTATTTGACCTAAAACATTTTACTTTCAAACCTGTTTCTGTCTCAACCATGGCCTTCCACTTCTTAAAAGTTTCAAATACATCAGATTTATTTTTCAGAAAATAAACCCATGCCTTTCTGCTTGAGTCATCAATAAAAGTGATGTAGTACCTTGAACCTCCAAAGGATGTAACCAAGAAGGCCCCCACAAATCAGTGTGTACTTATTCCAATTTTTCAGCCTCCAATGTCCTGCCAGTTTTCAAGAAGTTCACATTTTTCTACTTTCCTAAGATGCAACTTTCACACATGTCAAAATCAATGGACTTTAATTCTGGTAGTTTTCCTTTTGACAGCAGCATCCTTATCCCTTTCTCACTCATATGACCAAGTCTGCGGTGCCATAGGCTTGTATTAGTACTTGTATCAGTAACTGCAATTGTGTCTCTTGGACTTGAGGTCATATATAGAGTACCAGTCTTCTTTCCACGAGCCAATACCCTAGCTCCCTTTGTAACCTTCCAAGTACCACCAACAAATAGTATTGCATGCCCTTCATCATCAAGTTGTCCAATAGAAATCAAATTCCTCCTTAGGTCAGGAATAAGTCAAACCTTCTCGAGTAACCAAACAGATCCATTAGGCAACAATAACCGGACGTCTCCTATACCTACAACATCCAAGGCTGAACCATCAGCCAAATACACCTTACCAAAATCACCTACAACATAATTCTGCATGATTTCTTGGCATGAAGTGGTATGAAACAAAGCTCCTAAGTCCAAAACCCAATTATCAAGTGGACTGTCTACTACAAGAAGTAATGCATCCTGTACCTCTTCTGTTTCAGCATTAGCGGAGTCATCTTCATTCTTCTTCTTAGGACTTTTGCATTGCCTCCTAAATTGACCTGTTTTCCCACAATTCCAACATTGTATTTGTTGACTTGATCTAGACTTACTTATGCTCTAATTAGAATTTCTAGATTTTGATCTGCCCCAATTTGAATTTCTGTCATTATCTCTACCTCCTGTCTCAAGGTTTAGCAAAACCAGATCCTGAGGTTTTGCCTACATCTCTTCTGCGAATCTCCTTAGCCAGAATTATATCTCGTATATCATTGTACTTGAGCGTTTCCTTTCCTGTAGAATTGCTTATTGCCATCCTTATTGCCTCCCAATTGTTTAGCAAATAAGCCAAAATGATCAGTGCATGGATCTCATCATTAAAATCAATTTCTACAGACAACAATTGATTTGTGTGTTAAATTCATTCAGATGTTGTGCTATTGATGTATTCTCTGCCATCTTCAAATTAAACAGTTTCTTCATCAGATGCATCTTGTTTTTTGCTTACGGCTTTTCATACATACCAAACAAAGCCTTCATCAAATCTGCTGCAATCTTCTCCTTTACAACATTATGTACAAAAGATCTAGACAGAGTTAACCTAATAACTCCTAGAACCTGTCTGTCAAGAAGCGCCCATTCCTCAGCCTTCATAGTCTCAAGTTTTATCCCCAAAAGAGGCAGATGCAATTTCCTCCCATAGAGATAATCTTCAATATGCATCCTCCAATACGTGAAGTCTGTGCCATCAAACTTTTCTATTCCAAACACCTTTCCTGCTTCCTCTGCCATTGCTCCCACTTAAACCTAACCCTAGGCTCTGATACCAGTTGTAGGGAATTAACCTGAATTTCCAACCTGTGAGAAAAAAAAAATAGAGAAAACACACGCATAAGACAATATTAATGTGGTTCGGCAATTTGCCTACATCCACGAAGTTGCAGGGATTTTACTATTATCAGGGGAAAGTACAAAGTGCGGCTGCAGATATTCTCCCTTTAAAAAACACGGCAACACCACTCACAATAAAACCCTAATTACCAAAGTCAGTTTCTATATACAAAACAGGCCAAAAATGCAGCTTGGGCCGATAGACTAAGCCTCAGTAAATCTCCCATTAAAAACCACGCAGCATTATTTGGGGTTGAGTCTGGTCGTCAAACCAGATCAAATAAAACTAGGCTCCACAAAGCCTAACATTTACTAGTAAAATGGTCTTGCCTATAAGAGCTTCTCCCACACATTCCTATAAAAGGATAAATAAGTTGGTAAAAGTAAAACACAATAACTTTCTAATACAATGGTCTTGGGGAGATCAAAAGAGCCATGTCTACATGTAAGTCAAATTAGTAGCTTTTGAAGCATAAGTAACATGTGGAAACAAATTCATTTTCTATACAATAGCACCAGTTAATCAAGCAATACAGTGTGTTTATAGACAGTAACATGCAGCAGCATGACCCAAACATGAAAGGGTTGTTCTGACATAATTAATCATGAATGTTTTAAGAGCATTTTCATATATTAGTAATAGAAAATGCTAAGAAAACCTTTTTTGGTAGGTAAAGAAGAAGCCGAGAACAACCATAATATCATTTAGAAAGCCCCTCCATAAGTTTTAAATTACCAATATGATACTAACTGGAATCCTATAATTTATGCAGAAGCCTGAGAATTTCAGCATGCTGACCTGGAAATATCATTGCCAGAGGCCAAGTCTGCTAATTTGCTAATTTTCGTAACAAAGCAATATCAATATCTGCTAATTTGCTTCTATGATAGTTTAACATGTCCTTCAGAACTTTAATAATGGCACCAAGTTTGGAAAACTCAAGCCCTATCAAAGATAAATTCTTATTTTCCTACAACAGATTGTCGATAAATCCAAGTTAATCAAGAGTTTCCTTCGTGGTAGAATAGAACTTAATTAGGAGCTCAGTCAAAGATAAGTTCTCCTTTTTCTGACAAAGTAGAATTTACTTTGTGATTTATCCTTCAAGATGAACATACCGGGTCAGAGAGTAGAGCATTGTTAAACTCTATAATCTTTTTTAGGATTCCATCAAACTGTGCCGCATCAAAAACAAGCACTCCTTTCTAGAAACAAAATGATAGACAAAAAATGACAAGTAAATGACAGGGTGAAAAGAGACACCCAAGTACTTGAGAGAGGAAAATGCATCTTTTAAAGCCACCCAATTGACGAACCCAACCAGCAATATATCAGATACTCAAATAATGATCCCTATATAGATATAAAACTAGCAGTACTAGTCCTGGAATAGAGAATTAGAATATCAAAATACACTGCCCAAAATGCTCAAGGGGTAAAACTCACCTAAAAACAGACAGAGCCCAATTACATGACATATCTACCAAACAATGAACAGCAAAAAAAATTTGTATGAAAGCCAAACGGAAAATTTGTTCCTAGCAGCCCTGCGAAGCCAAAAGGAAAACAAAATTAATAACAACTCAACAATACAAAAGCCAAATGGCTAAAAACCCAAGTGAAAAACTAAAGAATAAGGATGAGATGTACTGAGGTTTTAGTAACGAGAAACGGTGGAGACTTCGAACAAAAGGGCAAAGAAAAAGAGGAAAATCAGTGGCTGTTATCACCAACATTGAAGGAAAGAAGACATAGGATGAACTAGGATCTCTCTTGGGCATATTTCTTGTGGGCTTTTCTGCTTATGGACCAAAAATTGAAGGACTGAAAATTGAAAATTCAAAAAATAAAAATTGCAGGCATGAAGTGCTAGCATTCAAACCAGAGTACTCGGCAAAAACATAACCGAATTACCACCATGCTGATGCACTAAGTTGTTAAAAAGCTTAACTTATAAAATATATAAATATGTATAACTAACTAACTAAATAATTAATTAATTAACATATTGATATTAATCTCACACATTAATCTTAATTAAAAAATGATACATCATTTTAGAAAATAGTTTCTTTCTTTCTTTTAATTAGTATATATAATTAGATGTTTCTCCAATAAACCCTTTCCTCCCTATACCTCCCAAGCACTTAGTGTATGGGGAGGTGTCAATTCTTCCTCTTACATTTTTTTCCAAATATATATGTTATTACTCTCTCTACACCTCTCTCTTCAATTCATTCCATGTCCCCCCCCCCCCACACACACACACACGCACGCACACACAAAAAGGTGACTACTTTTTTCTAGTTTTTTGATTTTCTTTTTCTTTTGGAGTTTTTTTTTTTTTTTTTTTTTTTGGTTATCTATTAGGATGGGGTAATAATAAAAAGTGAATCCTTAAAAGTACGTGTTAAAAAATATGTAGAACAATTCAGCTTTGAAATTAAAGGAATTATATCTAGATATGTTAATATTTGGTTCAAAAATAATTTGTACTACTTATACAATAATTGTTTCAAAAGCTCATAACAATAACCAAAGGACTTAATTTTTTGATGGAAAAAAAAAAAAAAAAAGTCACTTAGCATATAATCTATATCTTTATCAAAATTATTCTTTTTAAATAATTCACCATTTAAATGAAACATTTTTTAGAAATATGTACTGCATAGCATTTTGCCTTGATTAAGCATATATTTATTTCATTTACTTCCATCCAAAATCAAATATTTTAGGGCAAATTGCAAAGTACACCCCTAAAGTTTGAGGTTGCTTGAATTTTACACTCTGAAATTTGAGAAATCTGATTTTACAGTTTGAAGTTTGGTTCTATTAGCAAAACTATATCCTCGGTTAGTTTTGGCTGTTAAGTGACACTTCATGATGATCATGCTAAATAATTTTATAGGGTACCGTTTCACCATCCGAACCTAGGTTGCACAGACGCACCACTTTTGGCGTCATGTCAGTATTAGACATGTGTCGAACACTGGAACGGGTATGACTCGCCAGATTCCAATGTCCAGCGAGTGTCTTTTTTTTTTTTTTTTCGCTTCTCTAACGCGGCTCCAACATGTCCAACATGCCAGCAATGAAAAAAAAAAATCACAGATTTTGACAGATTGACTTACCAATACCACTGATTTTGTGATATACCTAAAACAAAAACAAAAACAAAAAAAAAAAAAAAAAAAAAAAAAAAAAACCAAAAAAAAACAAAAAAAAAAAACAAGTTTAAAGTTTGAGAAGTCATTAGACTGAAAGTTGAAACCCACATCTCAAGTTCTCAACCCATCCTCCCTCTGACCTCTACCCATTACTGCTGTCCTCTGTCCCTCGCCAGAAATAGATCGGGCCGATTAGCGAGCTCCATAGACGTCAACGCCGTGCCCTATCCCTTCCGATCTCTCTCTCTCTCTCTCTCGGCGTGGACAACAAGTCCGACCTCTTCTCTAGTTCTATTCTCTCTCTTTTTTTTCTCTTCCTTTCAGATATTTTGGTGAATAGGTGTACTGTTAGTCTGTTACCCACTTATAAGTTATAAGTTATAAATTTATAATGTGTTTGTTTGTTTTTTTTTTTTTTTTAATCCCACTCTTATTGTCACAGACTCACAGTGTCACTGTCACTGTGTTATACTTTTTATTATGAATTTTTTTTTTTTTTCTTTACTCAGCCTTTTGTTTTGCCTTATAAATTATAAACGTATTTTATGTCTAAAAATACTAAAAATATGCCTAAATATAAAATTTGATAATTATTTAACAGCCATGTCCCCGCCGTGTCGTGTCCTTATTTTTCAAAAATTGCCGTATCCCCAAGTCCCTGTCCATGTCGTGTCTGTGTCCGCGCAATATAGATCTGAACCCCACGAACCTAGCTGCCACAGCGAAGGCAAAATGATCTGACAACTAAGAAGAATCTCAGCCCTCAAATGAAGAATTATAGTCTAAATAGAAGAAGTAGTATTTGAGGATTAAAACTCCAGAAAATAAGTAGCAGAAGTACATGTAAAATATGGCTATGGGAGAAGCCCGAGTATTCCCAAAAAACCATTACAATATTATGGGCATTATGGAAAATTTGTTGACGCTATATGGCAATGAGGGCGAAGCAATGGAGCAGATGATGGCTTGGCATTGAAAACGAGTTGGTCATCATCAAAGTCAAAGGCTTTGCTTGTACTCTGTATTGTGAGCTTTCTTTCTTTCTTTCTTTCTTTATATGTGAGAGTCAAACGGTTTCAAGAGCTAGTTTGGGGTAGTGATGCCTCTATATCTATATTTGTATAAGCCCATTGAGAAAACCACTCTCTATTTCACTGTTACTTTGTTAACCAAAACAAAAATGAAAAACAGAGACTGAAAAATAAATTGGAAAAGCTCAAGTATTATTGCTATAGAAGAGAACAATACAATCCAATGCTCTACAAGTGAATAGATACTCATATATATAGGTACATCAGAGAAGAACGGAGAGAGAAGCCTAACGGAGTTTGGTATAACAGACTTGTAACCGTCTCACACGAGTCATAACAGATCATTACATGTACGTGATCCTTCAATCCTTCAATAACTAATATAATCCAAAATGACATCGTTGGGTTTTAATGAGAAACGACACTGTTACACTTTAGGCGTGTTTTGTATCTAACCACTTTACTACATGACACCATTTTGGACTGAGAACTAGCCGTTGGAACATTTGCTGCTTCTCCTTCAATATTTAATTCTGAGCTTGCATTGTGATCCCCCCTCAGACGAATGGAGAATTTCCACATAAGTTTGGAAGTAAGCCAATTGAACTGGGGAGAGGGAAGGCCCTTGGTAAACAAATCAGCAAGTTGATCATGAGTGGAAATGAATTTAAAGAGTAAGTCATGCCTGAGGACCGTCTCACGAACAAAATGGTAGTCAACCTCAATGTGCTTTGTGCAAGCATGAAACATAGGGTTCGAGGCAATGGCCAAAGCACTAACATTGTCACACCAAAGAAGCAGAGGTTGAGGAAGAAAAATACCAAAATCTCTAAGGAGCATTCTAAGCCAATACAACTCAGCTATAGTAGAAGCTAAAGCACGATACTCAGCCTCTGTGGAAGAACAAGAGACAGTGCACTGTTTCTTAGCAGACCAGGTTATGGGAGAATTACCAAAAAACACTACCATTCCAGTAATAGATCTTCTATCTATAGGAACCCCAGCCTAGTCTGCATCACTATAAGCTGATAAGGAGATGGGACCTGGAGTAAAAGCAATCCCAAATTTAAGGGAACTTTGAAGATACCTCAGGATACGTTTAGTAGCTTCAAGGTGATTTTGGGTAGGAGTGCTCATATGCTAACAGGCCTATTGAACAGCAAAAGCCAAGTCTGGCCTAGTGAAGGTGAGATACTATAAAGCCCCAACAAGACTCCTATAGGATTTAGGATCAGATAACAGTGGGCTGTCATTAGGAAGGAGATGATGATTAGGAAAGCATGGTGTCTTATAGGGCTTGCAATCAGTCATGCCAAACTTCTTGAGAAGATCAAAGGCATATTTGGACTGACGCACAAACAATCCAGTAGAGGTATAGTCAATCTGTAGACCAAGAAAGTAGTGAAGCAAGCCAAGATCTTTAAGAACAAACTCCTTGCCCAAAAGGTTGATGATGGTAGAAACAAAAGAAGAGCTATTACCAGTGATGATAATATCATCAACATAGAGCAACAAATACACAATGAAAAATTGATGCCTCAAGATAAACAAATTTCCATCAGCAGCTGAAGCATAGAAACCCACATGAAGGAGCTGAGAGGTAAATCTCTCAAACCAAGCCCTAGGAGCTTGTTTGAGACCATAAAGGGCTTTATGGAGAAGACACACATGATTAGGAAAAAACGGATCAACATATCCTTGAGGTTGAGCCATAAAGACCTCCTCCTTCAAAATACCATGTTGAAAAGCATTTGAAACATCCAATTGCTTCAATTGCCAACCATGTTACACAGCCAAAGCAATAAGAAGTCTAATAGTAGTAGGCTTAACAACTGGACTGAAGGTTTCATCATAATCTAACCCATACTGCTAGAGATAGCCCCTACCCCCTAATCTGGCCTTATACCTGGCAACAGACTCATCACTATGCCTTTTGAGTTTATAAACCCATTTGCAAGTTACAACATTTTTATGTGGAGGAAGAGAAACCAAAGACCAAGTCTCTTGCTTCTGTAATGACTGGAATTCAACATCCATGGCAGCCACCCATTGATGATGCTTGGAAGCAATAGCAAAGGAAGGAGGTTCTGCTTCAGTATAATCACATTGTACCTGCATAACTTTAGGCCTATATATTCCATGCTTAGACCTTGTAACCATAGGATGAGTATTGGTGGAGGAAGGAACAAGAGCAAGAGGAGCAGGATTGGAAGATGATAAAGAAGGTTGGACAGAATTTGGGAGCATAGAGGAAGAAGTTGCAGACACTGAGGAAGGAGTAGTAAGAGAAGTAGGAACAACAGGGATTGGAGAAGAAGTAGAAAGAAATGAGGGAAGTAGAGAAGATAACAAATCATAATCAGCTGAAAAAGAAGAAGAATGAGGAGTATCAACAGATTTAGGGGGTGCTAAAGAAGTAGCAACATGAGGAGATAACCAATCAGACAAGGAAGAAGAAAAAGGAACATGAGGATTAGTAAGATTGGGATTAGTAGCAAAACGAAAGAGAGATTCATTAAACAGAACATGACAATCAATATAAATTCTATTGGAAATAGGATCAAGGCAAATATACCCTTTAGACAAAGGTGGATAGCCAAGAAAGATACATGGTGTAGACCTAGGTTGTAGCTTGTTCTTATTATAGGGTCTAAGCAGGCACACCCAAAGGATTTAAGAGCATGAACAGAAGGTGTTTTAGAGTACAATTTTTCCCAAGGAGACTGAAAACTTAACATTGATGAAGGAAGCCTATTTCTAAGGTAAGGAGAGCAAGACCTATTTCAACAACATGTCTGTGCTTCCTTTCTGAAACTCCATTTTGCTCAGGGGTATGAGGACAGGAAGATTGATGGAGAATGCCATGAGCAGAACAATAGGATTGAAACTCAGCATTAGTATATTCAGAACCATTATCAGTTCTTAAAATTTTAAGTTTGGAATTATGTTGAGTTTCAACCATGTTCTTGAAGTGCTTAAAGATAGATAAAACTTCATGTTTAGACTTAAGCAAAAATAGCCAAGTGAAACGAGTGTAATCATCAACAAAAAGTACATAGTAATTAAAGCCAAGCAAGGAAGTAATAGGAGAGGGACCCCAAACATTACTATGCACAATTTCAAGAACTGAAGTGGAAACAATTAAAGATTTATTCAAATGAAGTCTGTGCATCTTAGCACTTATACAATGTTCACAAGAGGAACAAACCTCATCAATCATGGACAAAGAAAGAGATGAAAATACACTCTTAAGAACATAATATAAAACTCTAGAATGAGGATGGCCCAGTCTGTGATGCCAGAGCAGAATCTAGTGTGGTTTGACAAACACAAAGGCAGAGGACTTGAAATGGTTCAATGATGAGGATAGGTCAGAGATGGATGGAATAGGATAGACCCCATCTCTACTCAACCCTGCATAGAGGATCTTCCCCATGGGTAAATCCTGAATTAAGAACTTGTTGGCATCAAAATAACAAAAAACATTATTTTGGAGACACAGTTTATGAACAGATAGAAGGTTAGAAGCAAGGTCAGGCACCCTTAGAATATTATCAAGCCTAAAATTATGAGTTAAGGTTTAAAGCTTACCATTACCAATGTGAGTGACTGGCAATTCCTGACCATTCCCAACAGTGACAGTCTCATTGCCTTGAATAGGTTGATGATGAAGAGACAACTGTGACAAATCAGTAGTTACATGATTTGAGCAGCCTGTGTCAATAAGCCAAGAGTGGGAAGCCTGAACTTGAGCAGCATTGGCCACCATTGAAGCAAATTTAGCAGGGGCATGCCTTCCTTGATATGCAAAGTCCATGTGATGGTAACAGTCAAGAGCTGAATGACCATTCTTTCCACATATCTGACAAATAGGCCTACTGGATTGACCTTGATTTTGAGAAGGTTTAGGTTGATTAAAAGACTGAAATTAAGATGGAAAACCTTGATTACCAAGATTAAAATTCTGGAATTGAGAGCCAGATCCACCAAAATTAGAGAAATTTTCCCCTCCAAAATGAGAATTCATTGAATTCATTCCACCAGAGTGACTAGAGTGAGGTCTATGTCCACGAGCACCTCTCCCGCTCTGGTTGTAATTTCTTCCTCCTCTTCCCTGAGGAAAGCCTTGTGAATGAAAGTTTGCAGCCATAGCCATAGAAACTTGATCAACACCATTAGATCTCTTCTTAATAACTCTCTCTTTAGCATTAAGTAACGCATTCAATTCTTCCACTGACAACACATCACTCCTAGTTCTAATAGTAGAACTAAAAGAGTCATAGCTAGATGGAAGACCATCAAGAACAATGTGGAGAAGCTTCTCATCATCCACAAACATAGACACAGCAGCTAATCTATCACGAGCTTGCTTAATTTTTTGAAAATAACTATCAATTGATTCATTCCCTTTCTTAATTGCATTCAATTCATTACAGAGACTCAAAACATGAGGTCTTGAAATTGATGCAAATCTCCTCTCTAACACTCTCCAAACACCTCTAGCAGATTTTTGCCCAACTGTGAGAGTAAGAATTGCAGGAGAAAGAGTTGAATTCAAGAATGTGAACATTGCTTGTTCACGATTCTTCCAAGCTATGAATGCTGGATTAATTTTGGTAGTAAAATTACCAGATGAATCCTTAAGAAATCTATCTAGAACAGTTACTGAGTCATCAAAAACATCAATCATGGAGTAGGTATCAAGAATTACCTCGATTTGATGTTTCCACACCACATAATTCCCATAATCCATCTTCACAGTCATCATAGATGACATATTTGATAGCAACAACAACGAAGAATTCACTGGCAGACCTGAAGAAACCATAGCAGGCACAGCACTTGAAGAAGACAATGAAGAAGATGAACTGGACTGAGTAGAAGCCATTGATATGGATCAATGCTCTGATACCATGAGAAAACCACTCTCTATCTCACTGTTACTGTGTTAACCAAAACAAAATGAAAAACAGAGATTGAAAAATAAACTGGAAAAGCTCAAGTATTATTGCTGCAGAAGAGAACAATACAATCCAATGCTTTACAAGTGAATAGATACTCATATATATTGGTACATCAGAGAAGAAGGGAGAGAGAAGCCCAACGGAGTCTGGTATAATAGAATTGTTACCGTCTCACACGAGTCATAACAAATCATTGCACGTGCATGATCCTTCAGTCCTTCAACAACTAATATAATCCAAAACGACATCGTTGGGTTTTAATGAGAAACGACACCATTACACTTTAGGCATGTTTTGTATCTAACCACTTTACTACATGACACCGTTTTGGGCTGAGAACTAGCCATTGGAACATTTGCTTCTTCTCCTTCAATATTTGATTCTGAGCTTGCACTGTCACCCATGACATGGCCGCCAGTTTGGTGGGGTACACGATGAGTATAAGAGAAGCTCTAGGTTGGGTTTGCTGTTTTGATTTTGGGAATAGGTTCAGATAGTGAAACGGTATCTTATAAATTCCAAATTGTGTGTTGTGAGTTTTGTGCTGAGCAAGGTAGCTTAAGAGCTGATTTGAAAAAGAAGAAAAAAAAAAGTTAGCAATCAGCATGATGAGTTTTCACTTAATAACCAAAACTAACCTAGAGTGTGATTTTGCTAACTTCTAGGTGTATAATTAAATTTCAAGTTGTAAAATTTAATCAACTCCAAACTTCAAAAGTGTATTTCACAATTTATACAACATTATTATTATTTTTTTTTTTTTTGGTTTCACAACTTGTCCCTAGGTATTTACACAATATTTTAACATGATTGAGTTTGTTTATTTTATTGGATTTACATTAAATGTCTCTTCATAATTTCCAACAATACAATTTTTTTTCATTCATGTTGTTTTAGGGTCATGCTAACGAGTGCCTTTAGGGTATTAGTTAATAATCTAATTAAAGAAAATTTTTATGAGAAAAGGGGAAAAAAAAAAAAAAAAAAGCAATTAGGTGCGGTTTGGATTCATGTTTTGTGTTTTCCTCTTTTTTTTTTTTTTTTAGTCGCCCTTTTTGACTTTTCAACAATACCAGTGGGTCTCATGCACTGTTCACGGGACCTACAAATCTCACTTTTCAGCAATTTTTTCATTAAAAATGGGTCTCACGGTACTATTCATACATTTAAAAATTATTTTACTACAGTATTTTCAGTTTTCAGCAAAATAAATTGTATCTAAACGGACCCTTAATGTTTTAATAGCTTTTTTCATTTTCCATAAAAATGATCTCAAAACTTTCCTAAAATTGATTGTTAACCAATACCCTAAAAGCACTTGTTAGCATTTTCCTATGTTATATTCTCCATTAGGACACGCTTATAAATAGTGACTATTGGATCATGCATCCTCACGTTTTCATTTAGAAAAAAAAAAAATTACACTCTTACAGTATACTTCACTTTTGTGAAAAAACACGTGTTAATAGAAAAATAATTATAAAACCTTATAACGTTGGCCAAAAGACATTACTTAAATTGAGAGCCATGGAACTTAAAAATGATCATGTTTCCAAAAGTCTAAATTCTAGAGCAATTCTATGAACAACAATATTGAGTATAAACAAATTTATAGACTAAATTTCCTTTATTTTAAATGCATATAGACATTTAGTCGTATATATATAGACATCAACATCCAAGTCCTGACTTTTGTGTTGAATCTAACTACCACAAAAATAAAATCTAGAGTGAGTGAAAATCATTGGCTATGGACTTTACGAGAAAACTTATGGTGGTGATGATGTATTGGGCTATCTTTTTTCTCGTAAAAGCTCCACCTAATGACATTACCTCTGCATCCTTCCATCATTCTCTCTAGAACTCCTATGACTACACAATTAGACCTCATTTATATTTTAGGCCTAATTATTAAAAAAAAATAAAAAATTACTTTCATTTCAAGGGCATAAGGGCTTTGGAGAATAGGAGACTCACTTATGACAACTGAAACTTTGAGGACATAGAGATGGGCTTTAGCTTAGTACATAGTCTAAATTTCCACAAGATTACCATTGAAGTAGATGCTAGGTCAGCAGTTCGCACCCACTCATCAAATAAGATCCTTGCAGACTCTTCTGTCTTTTATGGTGCTCTAATTTCTGATGGCAGGTCTCTACTACAACATTTTGAAGAGGTTCATCTCCAATACATATCTACCGCGGAGGAAATCAGTGTACTGATCTTTTGGCGAAGAAAGGAAACATCTCCTTTCTCCACAGAATCTATTGTGATGTATTCTAGTCCTCGTGTTTTTGTACCAACTTTTGGCTAATACTTGGGTGTCATGTACCTAAACTTTATAGTACTTAATTTCTATAAATAAAATTTCTTTTCTTTCTTTTTTTATGAATGTGAAGATTGTATTGCATCAAATGAAAAGAGTACAAGGTTCAAGTAATAACACCTAATAGCAAAACTGAACACCAAAACTAACTCATCCAAGGAAAACAATCACTTAGCCACAATAAGGGAAACGAAGGAATTAAGAAGAAGAGGATTTAAGAACATCTAAAGAAATTCCCCATTACAACACTAAACTCTGTTTTGGACAGAATTAGTAAAATTGCCATTCCCTTCAATTCTCCTTCTAACTTCCCATTTGATCAAGTGAAGGATATTTTCTTCAACATAAATTCTCCCTTGATGAAGCACACCATTTCTCTGCTGCCAAATGTGATATGCAGAAGACCATAAGGCTAAGCGGAATACATTGGATCTAAGGCTCTTACCTTTGGCATGTCTTTCACCAAGGCCGGCTGAACAATAAATGCAATTGATGCAATCGCCTAAGGCTCCCAAATAAAAAAAGGCCTCCACTTGTAAAAAAAAAAAATATATATATATATATATATATAATATTTATCTATATATTTTAATTACAAAAAAAAATTAAGTACTTTCATTGGTCAATAAAATGCATTAAAAAAGTCACATTATATCCTAAAATACAGAATACTGCATAGTAACAATACACAACTTGATAGGACAAGACTGCATGATGCTCATTGCACTATGCAGTCTTGTCCACAAGCCCCAACACATCACAAAACCTAAGCTAAGCTAGCCCTCACACGGCCCCACACTAATTAATAAGTTATCACATTTTTTTCTAATACAAACTCTTACTTTATCAATTATTATAAATTATCACACTAATTAATAATTTGATATATATTATATCAACTTATTTGTATTATAGTGATACTAATTTATTAAACCATGTAATAAATTAATTTTTATTTATGCAGATTTAAAGTTTAAAAAAGAATCCACTTAAAATTTTCGCCTAAGGCCCTCAAAATTGTTGAGCCGGCCCTATCTTTCACCCCAAGCCACGATCTCATCCCAACAAAGTCTAGGGTGCTTCACCAAACACCAACACATAAGAGTTCTCTATAATCTCTTGGAAAAAGAGCAATCAAAGAAGGGGTGCTCTCTGTTTTCAATTTTATTTCTGCATAGTTCACATTTAGTATCTCCATTAAATCCCCAGAGTTCTTTCCTTGGTTGACAATCTATTCAACATGGCCAGTCATCCAATGAAGGCATGCTTCGGAATAATTTATATATTCCTCCATTAAGCGTAAATTTTAAATGGGTTATGAATTTTGGTAGCCCATGTCCTTTTGCCACATTATCATCTTTATCTTTCTTCATATTTTGGTAGCACATTATCATCTTTATCTTTCTTCATATTTTCACGGTAAACATGTCAAAAATGTCCACTCCATTTACCTAGTGCACACCTTTTATTCTGAATTAGCCTAGTTATTAAAGAATCTTGCAGTCCAATACTTTGGCCTATAACATATATTTTGACCCCCAAAAAAACAAAAAATCTGCATTGTAATCGAGGTCCTGCTTCGTGAGGGATCGCCTTGTGATGTTTTGTTTTGTGGTTCTCAGTGTTTGTACTAAGTCTGTTGAGTTACAGCCAAAAAAAAAAAAATCACATAATTCAGGAGTAAACTAGTGTCCATAAAAGCTTGGTCATATATACCATGCCAACTGATCTACGATTAATCATGTATCACTTCCATAGTTCAATAGCACTGACAATAAACTTCCCGAATATTGTTGAAACATTTGTGACAAGTTACTAATCCAAGATAATTTTTTTGTGAAAAACAATATCAATTAATGTTTTTTTTATAATTAATTTACTTAAGAGTTTACACTAGCTGGATCTGTCATTGGATAATGATTTTACTAATATATTTTATGGTCATATAATTTCCAAATTCCTAGTGTTCAAAAATTGAAACATTGTTTTTTAGATAAACACCCATCACAAATGATTTTAATATAACTCATGCTCAAATAATTTCCACATAGTTCATAAGCAGTCATTGCAAATTTAAACAAATTCATCCCTACTAGTGCTTGGTGCAATCAGCAGGCAGGAAGGACACTTTCTTGGCCTTCAGGTCATACTCCACCAAGAAGTTTATCTGGGCCAAGTTCCCAAAGATGGCCAAACTCTCAGATGGTATCATGGTGAAGCAAACCAAATCATCATCCATTCTAGCAAATGTATTGATTGGCTTCAACTTCACATCAGCACCAGTAAAATGAGCCGTGATAATTGGGACATCAATGTCATCTTTACACCTGAAACAGAGACTAAGAACACCCCTCGGGTCACGAACACGTTCAGCATCAATAGCTTTCTCGAAGGCTGATACCAAATCAGCATGAAACTCAGGTGGAAGAAAGGTTAAAGTAGTCCCAGAGTCAATGATAATGTTACCCTCATTACTAGCAACAGCCTTAGAAGAAGCCTTGTAGGCAAACCTCTTGTTCCCAACACTAATGCCCTCTAGAGTAAGGTAATAGAATGTCGAAGGATCTTTTGCAACCATGGGTGTTGAAACCGCACCATTGCCAGAATCCAAGCCATTGTCACCAAAATTAATCTTGCTTGTAATATTTGAATTTTCTGTGGGAACTAAACAATAAGAAAATTTCCCCCCAATAGAATTGTTTAGTTGAGAGACCAGAGAAAGAGGGCCACCTCCTAGGCCAATTATGCCTGACCCTGCCTCACCAAATGTACCATCATTATTGTGCCCGCACCCAAATATAATCTTCGGTAATGTGACTTGATGGCTAGTAGTCAAACCAATGGTTAAGGTTTCAACACCAAGATCACCATTGGTGAATGACTGATCTCCATATGAGTAACTATACTGGCAGGTGTTTTTATTAGTGCCACAAGAGGCGGTGTCTAATGCCTTGCAAGGACTTGAATTGCAGGTCACATTACCATATGTTGAAGATTGCTGAGGATCAAAGAGAGGAAGGTTTTGCTTGTAACATTTTTCACATGGCTCACATTGTGTCCATATTAGATCACTGCCTGTATCTGCAATGCCAAGCACCTCAATTGCCGGGGTTCCAAGGGAAATTTTAATGAGGTATTCTCCATCATTAGCTATTACGTTTGATTGGATTGAACTATTGGCTTGTAAGGTTGGCTTGAAACGATTAGCCCGTGAAACGGAACGAGCAAAAGCATTATACAAGCGATCAAAATAGGTGTGAGACGAATTGTACAGTGGAGATAATGTCGAATCACGCTTTATGAGATCAACAGTGAAACCACTATTAGTAGCTTCTGTCAACGTAAGTAAAAGTATGACTGATAAAGTAGAGATGAGAGTTTTTATTCTCAAAGCAGCAGCCATGACTTTAACTGTATGATAAGGAAAGGGTGAATGAGATGTGACAAAAACACATTGGGTATTACTGAATTTATAGAACTAAGAATCTTAGGGTGGAAGGTCAAAAGATTATATTATATCAAACAATTTACAAATTTCGTTTAAGATAAATTTGATTTGTCTATTTAAATGCATTCAGTTCTGGAAGTCTAAAGGTTTACTGGGTGATGCAGATGCAAGGTGGTATTATCTACTTAGTTATATGAAAATTCAAAGGAAGAGGAAGTGGTATATATATTTTTGATAAGATTGAAGCCATAAAGAACGTCATCTGGCTTTAGACCTTCCAAGAAATTAGACAGTTGCCACCGTAATGAAATTCAGTGTTTAATGCAGCTACATAATATATCATGAGTGATAGTTTCTGTTATACATTGCAGATTAATAATGCCCACAGTGACACACGGGTGTACTAGGAATCCTGGTATATGAGCTGAAAAGATTAGTGTCCCATAAAATTTTATAAGTAGCACCAAGAATTTTTTTTTTTTTTTTTTTTTTTAATAATGGTTGAATAAGAGATTTGGGGTTCAATCCTCGCCTACACCAAAAACTAATTAATGTTTTGATCTGATGATAAAGAATTATCATCATGAGCGAGCGTCATAATTTGAAACTCTCTCAAGGAAAATATTAAAAAAAAAAATAGCAACAAGAATTGGTTATACTTTAAATTACATGTTTGCACAAATTGATGGGACCAATATGATACAGTCCAAAAGTTGGCCTGGTTTCTATCTTGGATCTCAAAAAATAAATAAATAAAGAGTTGGCCTGGTAGACTAATTGGGTTCTGATTTGACCCCTAATATGACATGAACTTAGCTGTGTTAGTTTTGTTATGGTCTAGGAATATCTCCAAGTGTTTGACCTTTTTTTTTTTTTTTTTAATTATAGAAGAATGCTGTAGATTTTATTAAAAAATGTTAGCCAAATCGGCTAAGAATATAGCATTGAAGTGTGGAGAAACATTCTCCATTTATACCAAAAAAACCATTGACATATCAAGCATGCCTAACAAATTTATTGTTGGAATTTTGACTTATAGCTTTCTAAAATAAATAAACTGATTTGATTACGAATCTATTTCAACCTATATTATATGGTATTTCACGTGTTGATGAACAAGCATGCTCTCCATTGATATTTTAAGAATTTAGCTTTGGCACCTTATGATATTAGCTTGCATTGTACATCTAACCTACCCAAAAAAAAAATACATATCACTAATTCTGAATACATCTATACATGCATGATCACATGTTTGAATGAGTTAAGTTATATATAGAGGTCAGTAAATTAATATATGGTGTCCACGTTTGACAAGCAAGTTCATCTTTGTACAATTTGTTGCAAAACTTTTGAGCCATGTTGCAGACTAGAACCCTAAGTTGTAGACAAGTATTTCGCATTCAAAGCACAGGGGAAATGTAAAGAAGGCTAGAATTGTAAAGAAGATTTCGATTGGGAAGGCTACATCTTTAGCTAACCAACATTGTGGTCTAGTCTTAGCTCATGTTGGTAATTTTTACCCTCAAAAATTGGCTTTCAAAAGATAAATATGTTTGGACATGTGGGAGGAGGGAAAAGTAGACTGGCTGAGAGGGAAGGGGTGTACCATAAGAAATACTATAAAAATAGTATTTTTAATAACTACTAATTAAC
Organism: Quercus lobata; assembly: GCF_001633185.2. NCBI lineage: Eukaryota > Viridiplantae > Streptophyta > Magnoliopsida > Fagales > Fagaceae > Quercus > Quercus lobata. Next base: position 71,388,514 of record NC_044907.1, on the reverse strand, counting down.
ATTGCCTATCATGATTAGAGCAACATTATTGACATCACTTGTATTATACAATAAATCACAACATATCATATTAGCTGTTGTGAAAAATATTAGACTCGAATGTTCACTCAGCTTTAACCTCACTAGTAGTCCATCTAATTGGGCATCACAATATGAGACAAGGTCATGGCTTCCACCTAATTATCCTAGGGACCTCAATCATTGTATTCCACTATTTCTCCCTTGACAAAAGCTGTGGAATAAAGTGGATCTAAGGGAGTTTCTTTCATCCTCGACTGCTAAGCTATTACAAGGATGATTGTCTACTTCGATCTCCATAATTTATGTAAGGGTAAGGATCGAGCTTGCGCCACTACTTGGGGTTTGGGTTTAACCCATATATATAAACAAGGGACATCATGTAATGGTCATTTTGAAAACAAAAGGGAAAAGATTTTAAAAGAAATAGTCAAGTATTATATCATACATACATACAAGTCATTGCAAAAAATTAAGACTCTACCCTAAGTTTGCACATGTGATTCTTAGGGTATGTTTGGTAATTGTTTTTTCTCCTTATTTTTTGTTTCCAATTTTTTTTTTTTTTTAATTTTTGAGACTAAAAAACTTGTTTGGCAATCCAAAATGAATAGAAAATAAAAAAGTTTCTCAAAACTCAATTTATGAAGGAAATTGAAAACATGCAAAGGCTGTGTTTGATTTCTAGTTTTCAAAAACCAATGAAAACACGCTCCTGATTTAATGAATCTATGTCATTTAATGAGTTAGAGTCGAGAGTTCAAATTCTAGTAATAACATATTTTAATATTTTTTGTTTTTGTTATAAAACTTTTTTTTTTCAACTAACCAAACATGTTTTTGATTTCAAAAATATAAGAAAATTTTTTTTTATTTCTATTCCCAAAAAAAAGTTTTTGAAAACAAAAAACAAAAAATGTTACCAAACATAACCTTAAATTTCCATCTTTCTCATATGATGGATAAAAAAATTATAATAATATGAATCATGAATTAATATAGTTTTAATATTAGAAGGGGAAAAAAAAAAAAAACACTATGAAGTTTAGTGAATTACCGTATTCAAAAAAGTGCAAGTATATGCGTAGTACTCAAGTCTGATTGATTTGTGACATAACTCCTCTAAATGCTAGAAACAAACCTTTTCCACAGTTTATGAGATTTTTCCTAAGTGTTATGATACCAATTGTTATGCTATCATCAGCTAAGAAAAACATTTTCTTTTTCAAAATTGTCAAAAAGAATATGATACCCCCAAGAACAGCATCTAGACTATAGTTCATGATTATGCATCTAATGCACTTGCTCTGATTTTCTAAAAATTACTTTCATTTTGTCTTATAATTGTAGCTACTAAAACCAATATTAAACGTAATTGATTAAATTAATTTTTGCCTACATTATATTATAACCAGTATTCTTTCCTTATATTATAAAAAAATAAATAAATAAATAAATAAACCCTAAAACAGTTAAATGTATATTGGCGTTAGAGTTATTTTTCTGAAGAAAACATTTAAAAAAATAATAGTAACGTAAACAAGAACAAAGAGAATAATTTTGTTTAAGGTAAATAGTATTTCCAAATTAATTCTGATTCTTAAACTTCCCCCTTCCCATATAAAAGGAAAAAGAAAGGTTTTTTTTTTTTTTTTTTTACAAGATAGAATTTTTACTCTAGCTTAATATAAGTATATATGCGTATGAAGCTCCCTCCTGGAAACTTGAACCCCGGCCCTTACCCCCCCCCCACATCCACAAGCATTTATACTTGTTGAGTGACCATCGCACAAAAGATGCACAGTGATAAAAGAAAAAAAAAATTAATTTGGAGTCGAGAAAGTTATATGAAGTAGAGTTGAGAAAAATTAGTTTGGAGTTAAACTAGACATGTGTTTATTTTTTTGATATAAACATAACAATAAAATTAAAACCGTAAATATAAACACTACAATGCACGACCATCATTTTCTCCCTTAGCTTGCTTTCCTCGTGGCATTCTTCTTTCATTTCCTTGAACATGCAGAGAATCAACCCTTTTGAGAGCATGAAACTTGAAGCAATTTTATCTTTTGTGCCCTCGAATGCCACAATGGTGACAAAAACACTTCACTTACAGTCCCCTTTGATTCTTAGGCAGTGACTTTCCTTTTGCCTTTGATTTTGACTCAATGTCCTTCTTCTCAACGATAGGGATCTCAATCTTGGGCTTTTCTACAACCTTTGCCAATACGAACTTCATCTCCCTTCTTAGTTATGAACTGAACTTCCTTCACTAGTGTACCCTAATCCGGTTTTGTCTAAGAAAGGCTTTTGAGACAAAAGAACATTATCAAGCTTCTTGGTTGTGATGAGCTCCACTTTAACATTAGCTTGAATCACTTCAAGTTTGAGAAACTTGATCTTTGAGTAAGCGTTCAGTAGCTCTTCTTTCAAGCCTTCAACTTCACATTTGGCCTCCTTGAGTTGTGCAAGAGTGGATTTATGGTCTTCTTCAATTCTCTTCATCTTCTTGACCGCACTCTTAGCAACTTTAGCATACTTGCCACAATCCTCAAGCAATGCTTCATAAACATCTTGAAATTTCTTATCACCTTCATTAAGGTACACTTCCTCATCATCCGAAACTTCATCTTCTTCAACATCAAAGTGTACACCGAGTTCCTCAACCAATTCACTCAATTCATCATTGGAATCAGCTGAGGTAATTGCCATAAACGCAGAGTAGTTACCATCACCATCACATCCTTCTTCAAAATCTGAATTTGAGCTCCCCAAATCACTAAGGGTAGTTGTTAGCACCTTACCCTTTCCTCTCAAATAATTCGGACACTCCTTCAAATGCCCATGTCCATTGCATTCGTAGCAAACAATGCCTTGGGGTGGTGATGACTCTCTTACATCCTTCTTCTTGAAGTCTTTCTTGTCATTCTTGAAGGATGAGAATTTTTCTTTGCCAAATGACTTCCCATTGTTCTTCATCTTTAGAAATTTACGGAAGTTCTTTACAAGATAAGTCACCTTTTTCTTAACATCATCCTCATCCAAGGAATCACTGATTCTCTCGTTTATAGTTTTAAGAGCAAGTGAGACTTGTGAGAGGGCAAGCCGAGCTCATAAGTTTGAAGAGAACCGACAAGCTCTTGGATCTTGATCTCATCCAAGTCTTTACTCTCCTCAATGACGGTGACTTTGGCTCGAAAGCTTTCGAGTAAGGATCTTAAGACTTTCCTTACAACTTTGGCATCCTCAATCTTTTCTCCAAGACTGAGCTTGGCAATGATAATCTCATTGAGTCTACCATAGAATGAGTCAAACAACTCATCTTCTTCCTCAAACCGGGTAGTGAGCATTTGCAATTTGGTGTCCTTGACCTTCTTGGTTCCCTCATAGGTAGTCTCGAGAATTTTTCACGCATCTTTAGCAGTCTTCACATGAGAAATCCTGTGAAATTTATCAGTTAAAACACCACAAAAAATTGCATTAATAGTTTTGCTATTGGCATTTGCCAAAGCAAGGGCAGCCTCGTCCCACTCGGCCCTGGGTGTTATTGGTCTTACCCAACCATTCTCAACGGAATCCCAAACAGTCTCATCAATAGCACATTGAAAAGCACGCATACGTACTGTAAGCTCCAAGGACGGGCTTGATGGGCCAAACCACTATTTAGGCTCACAATCTATTTATTTGGTGGGTCTGAGTATCCTACCTTGGGTTGTCCTAGGCTAAGGGACCCAATGCAAACACCTTTCTCCCTTTTTCTCAATGTTAACTCCTCTCTCTTTCTCTCTTTCTCACTCTCTTCTTACCCTTAGAATTGCATCCCTCAACTATCCATTCATTTCTCCTATTTATAACCTTCGTTAATGGGATGATCATCATTATCTTCTCCCTTAGTGCAAAGAAGGGTCCAATGTCAATGGGCTTAAGTGGGTTTTTAGGTACGAGTGGCCTTGAAAATGGTTCCCACTTCAGTTAATGTGTTCGACAGCGGAGTTTCCTAAGGTTCTGCTGGGTACATAATCTTCTCCCTTAGTGCAAAGAAAGGTCCAATGTCAATGGGCTTAAGTGGGTTTTTAGGTACGAGTGGCCTTGGAAATGGTTCCCACTTCAGTTAATGTGTTCGGCAACGGAGTTTCCTAAGGTTCTGCTAGGTACGTAATCTTCTCCCTTAGTGCAAAGAAGGGTCCAATGTCAATGGGCTTAAGTGGGTTTTTAGGTACGAATGGCCTTGGAAATGGTTCCCACTTCAGTTAATATGTTCGGCAGCGGAGTTTCCTAAGGTTCTGCCAGGCACGTAAATGGTGATGTGTCCGGGCGATGTGACCGAGCATGTACATAAATACCGGGAATGGTTTCCCGAGCATCCTGTGAGCAGGGCATATGCGATCCGCTTTCTAAGTGTCCTGACAATACTCAGTCCACGTTGGTGGCTATTCGTGGGTCTGGGCCGGGGCCATTGTCAATATGAAGATTAGATCCTTGGCCCATATCATTGATTCATGGTCCAAGGCCCAATATGAACTTGGGCGTTTAGGTGCCGTACACGTACTTTCCAAAATGTATAGTTACTCCCATCAAAGAAAGGAGGCACGTTGAGGGATTGAGATCTATCCATCTCAAATGGGGTCTAGGATCACACAAGGATAACAAAATCCAAAAAGTGTACCCGTTTTGATACCAATTGAAAGCTCAATTAGTGTAGAAACACTAATACTTGTTTAGACCCCCAATTTTAAATTACAGCTTAGTTACTTTTACTCTAACTTAACTAAGTGTGAAATAAGAGTAAAAGATGCGCAGTAAACCAAAACACTACTCTAAGGCAGAAGCAAGTACAATAAGCGATAAATGCAAAGCTTTAAAGAGTAGGGAAGAGAGATGCAAACACAAGATAACACCAAGATGTGTTATTGAAGAGAAAACCGAATTACTTAGCGAAAAATCCTCTGCGGCCCTCCAAGCCGAAATCAATCCATTAGTAAATAAGTTGGAATACACGAATATCAAAAAGACCCTCCAAGCGTAATCTACCCAATGTACTTAAGCACCCCAAGCTCCAGCTACCAATGGACTTCTCGAAGTCTTGTCTTCACTAGTTATCTGAATCTCGCAATCCCTCTCGATTGCATCTGCCACTCAATGGTTTCTTCCAATACTACCCATAAGCACCAAAACTTCTCTCAATACTCATAATTGGTAAGGTAAGTATTTAGGTTAAGAACCTCTCAAGAATGTGTAGATGGAGAGGTAGGAGTAATGAAAACTTTAGAGAAATGATGTAGAGGATAGTGGGTAAACAATCTCTAACTCTCATGTGTTTGGCTAGGGTTTTCTCTCTCAAAAGTTTCTTGTAAAGACTCCTTGTTCTTCTTATATTTCGTGGGTAATGAGGGTTTATATAGTGTTGGTTAAGAAATGTGAAAAGACAAAGTCAAAATAATCAGGAAGAGAGTTTCGCGGCTCACTCGCAACTTGGCTTGAGTCACGAATGACTCGCAAAATCCAGCCTCTCAAAAACTCTTCAAATTCTAGTATGTGCTTCTCACGTGACTTGTTTCGCGGGATAGCACTGGCGAGCCAATCGCGAGCTAGTCGCGAAATCCTCATCTTCATAGAATCTTCACCAAACTCTCACACACAATCCTTACATTAGATCCTACAAAAATACAAGGAAATGATTGAACAAAATTACTATCAAATTTGATACAAAATTAAGGCTGACATAAAACATAGTTGTAAAACACAACTTTGCATATTAGAAAACTTATGTTGATGATGATGTATTGGGCTATTCTTTTTCTCATGGAAGTTCTAGCTAATGACGTTTACCTCTGCATCTTTCCATCCTTCTTCAGTTCCAATCTCACTTCCTCATTCCTCCAAACTTGATAACATATTTGAACCATTTCATGTTTGCCCTAGACATCAGGTTGAAGGTTGTGAACGACCCCATCTACTATGTGTTATCTGGAATTTTAGCCACTGCTTTGAGGAGCATGAGATGAATCATGACAAACCAATGTATCAGACGGCAGAAAGTGCGGCAGAAGATTGCCTTGAAAAACTTGAGTCAATATGGGATTACCCTGACTATGGAAAATTTTATATAGATGGTATGTGTTGCACATCAAGAGCTAGCTTCAACATCTCTCTCTCCCCTAGAACGCAGACATGCATGAGAAATATATTTGAGAGTAACCAGTAGATGTGAGTCATCAAATTACACTCGTCCTAAACATACGCCTATGATTACACAATTGGCCCTCATGGATTTTTGGTGTGAGAAAGGATTTTCAATGTGTTTTTATGTGCTAAAAACTGGATTAGAGAAAAGTCTTACCTAGGATTATTAAGTTGGGCTCTAAGTTAGGCTATAGAAATAGGAAGGTGAAAGGATAAAAAACAATCAATAAGATTCAAGAAAGCTTTTTTTTTTTTTTTTTTTTGGAGGAAGAGATTCAAGAAAGCTTGGACAGCAACAAGTCCCCAAAATGGAAAAGTCTATATAAACCTATGAAGTAAAATGCAATCATATGCATGAGACCTTCCTATGCAAGTCACTCTCATTCAAGCTTGAGCCTTGAGCTCAAGATAGTTTATGAATTTTAGGAAGTCTATTCATCCCTTGCCTCCCTTCACACAATTCCTCCTTTCAACAATCATTATTCTTCGAATTGAAGTCCCCCATCATGTATTGTTTGGATACAAAGTAGGAATCAAAATGGTGCATTAGAGACATCCTCAAAATTAAACGTGCATGCTTCTTTTACAACTAAGGCCTAATTATTAAAAATGTATATTCATTGCAAGGGCACAAGGATTGGCGGCTTCTCCAAAAGCATAGGAGACTCACTTATGACTGCTGAACTTTAGGGACATAGGGATGGAATTATTAGTACAGAGTCCAAATGTCCACAAGATTACCATTGAAATAGATGCTAAGCCAGCAGTAGGTATCCTCTCATCAAATAACATCCTGGCTGACTCTTCTAACTTATATAGTGCTCTAATTTCTGATGGCAGGTCTGTACTCCCAACATTTTGAAGAGGTTCATCTCCAATAAATCCTCCGAAGGAAATCAGTGTACTGAGCTTTTGGCGAAGAAAGGAAACGTCTCCATAGAATCTTTTGAGCTGTGTTCTAGTCCTGCTCCTTTTATATATATATATATATATATATATATATATATATCCCTCCTTTTGGCTTAAATTTAAAGTGGGGTCATGAATTTTGGTAGCCCAAGTCATTTTCTCACATTGTCATCATTGTGATGTTTTGTTTTGTGGTTCTCTTTCTTTGTTTAAAATATTCTGAGTTACAGCCCAAAATAAAAATCGCATTATTCAGGAGCAAAATAGTACTGATCAATAAGCTTTTCCATATATATCATTCCAAAAGATTAACCACAAATTTTGTACCACTTCCATGGTTTAATCACATATATTAATAGAGATGTATTTGATAGCGCTGAACTAACCTTTCAGAATATTGTTGAAAACAGTTGTGACAAGTAATTTATTCAAGATACTTTTTTTGTGAAAAACAATATTAATTAATGTCATTATTTTTTTAAAAAAATTATGTTGTGTTCGCACTTACTGGATCTATCTTTGGGTTGTGGTTTCACTAATATATTTCAAGGTCATATAATTTTCGAATTCCAAGTGCCAGGAAAAAAAAAACATTGAAACATTGTTTTTTAGATAAACTAGACACCCATTACAAATGATTTTACTCATAGACAAATAATTTCCACATATATAATTTCATAAGCAGAGTCACAAATTTCAACAAATTCATCTCTACTAGTGCTTGGTGCAGTCAACAGGCAGGAAGGACACTTTCTTGGCCTTCAGGTATTATCCCACCAAGAAGTTTATCTGAGCCAAGTTCCCAAATATGGCCACACTACCAAATGGTATCATGGTGAAGCAAACCAAATCATCATCCATTCTAGCAAATGTATTGATTGGCTTCAACTTCACATCAGCACCAGTAAAATGAGCCGTGATAATGGGGATATGAATTTCATCTCTAGACCTGAAACAAAGACTAAGAACACCCCTTGGGTCACTAACACGTTCAGCATCAATAGCTTTCTCAACGGCTGATACCAAATCTTCATGAAATTCAGGTGGAAGAGGGGTTAAAGTTGTGTCTGAGTCAATAACAATGTTACCCTCATTACTAGCAACAGCCTTAGAAGAAGCCTTATAGGCAAACCTCTTGTTCCCAACACTAATGCCCTCTAGAGTAAGGTAATAGAATGTCGAAGGATCTTTTGCAACCAAGGGTGTTGAAACCACACTATTGCCAGAAACCAAGCCATTGCTACCAAAATTAATCTTGCTTGTAACATTTGAATTTTCTATGAGAACTAAACAATAAGAAAATTTTCCACCAATAGAATTGTTTAGTTGAGAGACCAGAGAAAGAGGGCCACCTCCTAGGCCAATTATGCCCGATCCTGCCTCACCAAATGTACCATCATTATTGTGCCCGCACCCAAATACAATATTCGGTAATGTGACCTGACGGCTAGTAGTTGAGCCAATGGTTAAGGTTTCAACACCAAGATCACCATTAGTGAATGATTGGTCTCCATATGAATAACCATACTGGCAGGTGTTTTTATCAGTGCCACAAGAGGTAGTGTTTAATGCCTTGCAAGGACTTGAATTGCAGGGCATGTTACCATATGTTGAAGATTGCTGAGGATCAAAGAGAGGAAGGTTTTGCTTGTAACATTTTTCACATGGCTCACATTGTGTCCATGTTAGATCACTGCCTGTATCTGCAATGCCAAGCACCTCAACTTCTAGGGTTCCAAGGGAAATCTTGATGAGGTATTCTCCGCCATTAGCTATTACGTTTGATTGGATTGAACTCTTAGATTGTAAGCTTGGCCTGAAATGATTAGCCCGTGAAATGGAACGAGCAAAAGCCTTATACAAGCAATCAAAATGGGTGTGAAAGGCATTGTGCGATGGAGACTGTTGAATCACGCTGTATGCAGGGGCGGAGCCACTTGGCTCCTTTGGGGGGCCATGCCCCCCCCCCCCAAAAATTTTTCAAATTTCCTTTAGAGTATATATAAAATTGATTTGGGCCCCTCCAAAAATTGATATCCGCCCCCCCCCCCCCCCAAAAAATTATTTCAACAATTCTTCTTGAGTTCTAGACCAACACAACTTCAAATAAAATAAAAACCTTGGCCCACAGCCAGCCCCACCAGCTAGCCCCAAATCCTTAATAAAGCAAAAATTTTCTCCTCTAAACTAAGCACACTTCCAGCCCAGCCCAACCTCAAATCTAAAATACCTAATCAAACAAAACAAAGGCATCATCCATCCTCATCGTTTGAAAAAAGAGAGAACAATTTGACTATCACGACTACACCTTGGTTTTTTTCCTTCTCAATTCTCAATTCATGCCTCTAATAGTGTCATGCCTTTGCCTTGGAAACAATCTCCTCACCCGCTTGCCGTGACGCCGCAGCCTCCACTAGCCCGTTGACTTGTTCATCACCTCAACCACAAGCCCTCACCTCAATTCCTCAAGGTATCTCATTCAATCATTCTCATCTCACTTCTCTCTCTTTTTCTCAACAACTAAACTAAATATTGAAGTCTGAATAGCATAATAGAAATATCAAAATTTGTAAGTGAATGTGTGATATCCCTTTGCTAGCACAACTATTTATGCATATTTGACTTTGTTTTTTTTTTTTTTTTTGTGTTTATTGTTATTGTATTCTTTATTCCTAACCCACTAACTCCATTGACTCTATGACTTAACCTTTTGGCTTTTGTGTTGTTTGTCTCTTGAGTGGGGGCAGGGCGGGGCTTGCATTTTGTAATTGGGTAGTAAAGTAAGTAAATTATAAATGAAAAAAAAAAAAAAAAATCTATGGAAGGCAATTGGGATGAGGGCTGTGAGTCTGTGTATTTTGTTTTTAGCCATTACATTATGCAAGGTAGCAGGGTGTTGTTAATTTATTTGGTTTATGTTGTTTGTTTATACTTTTGATTGATTTGTTTATTTAATTTTTTTATCCTAAAAGGCCATTACTTAATTAAATGTGTATTTATATTATAATTCATGTAAGAATGAATTTTATATGATAATTTATTATAAGTTAGTTTATCATTTTTTAAATTGATTTTTTTTTTTTTTTTTTGGATTGAAATTAGGTGCCAAATAATGAGCAAACGACAAACAATTGATGCATTCTTTAAGAAAAAATATATTAGTCACCAATAATATGATAGCTTATATAGAGAAGGAAATTGCAGGGAATTTCACTGTAAAGATGATAATGGATGAACTTTATTCCATGAAAAATCGTCGCCAAGCATGATTTGATGTGAATATTCTTTTTTTTATGTCTACATTGAACTAGATAATTTTTCATGTTCATAACGTACAAAAATATGATGATATAAGAAAGTTGATAATTTTGTATTTAATAGACTTAATGAATTATTTTTAGCATATCTCAACTACAACCCGGCCCCCCCCAAGTAATTATTCTTGGTTACGCCCCTGGCTGTATGAGATCTACTGTGATTCCACTGTAAGTTGCTTCTATCAATGAAAGTAGAAGTACTACAGATAAAGTAGAGAGGAAAGTGTTTAATCTCAAAGCAGCAGCCATGTCTTAACAATATGAGAAGGAAAGGTTGAATGAGATGTGACAAAAACACATTAGACATTACTGAATTTATAGAACTTAGAATCATAAGGTGGAAGGTCAAAAGATTACGTTATATAAAACAATTTACACATATTTTTAAGATTATTTGATTGGTCAATTTAAATGCATTCAGTTTTGGAAGTCTAAACATTTTATTTTTCCTCTCCATTACCAAAACTACGTCGTTTTGGGGTTTGTTTTATAGCCCTATTAATCCTATCTTCAGCATTTGTCTCCCACTTCAAGTCTTCAACAGCAGCCGTTCTCTTCTCCCGGTTTCCCTCTCCAGTCATTCGCTTCCTCCCCATCTCTCTCTTTCTGTCATAAATGGATGTGTAAAGCAGCATCCGAGGTCGACGGGTATTATCAATGTTATTCCCGTTACTCTGTCTTCGAATCTCGGGTTGCCGCCTCTTCCGCCGACTCTGCGTCGGTTGATTTCTGACCCGTCTCCATCTCCGGCAAAGACCTATTCAAGGTCCTCGAGTTCTGGGGATGTAAGTGTGGATTTGACTGAGGAAGACACTCCCAACTCCAACTCCAATTCCAAGGTCTATACTTTTTCTTATTTTAGGTTCTTGAATTTAATGTGAAAAATTATAATCTTTTCATGGATTGTGAATATATTTCATTGAATCCGTTTCTCTCTCTCTCCATCACGCCGCCGTTTCTCTCTCTCTATCACACTGCTTCAGTACACTTCTTCGTCGGTACGCTTCTTCGCCATTCTCTCTTTTTTTCTTTGTTCTTTTTTTTTTTTTTTTTTTTTTTTTTTTTTTTTTTTTTTTTTTTGGCTACTTTGCTTGGTGCTTGGTGTTAAGACGGATTTTCTAGGTTTGTTAATATTTACCGGTCCATTGATATCTCTTTTTTATTAATCATTAATACCTTGTCATCAAGTAAAATTATCGTATAAATATTGTAAATTTAATATATTTTTTTATATTTTATTTTAATCTATAAAAAATTAATATCTCAACAATTGTAAAAATATTGTAATAATAACAAAATATTATAATATTTTCACAATACATTAATTTTTAAGTTAAAGTTGATCTCAATCTTATATTTTATTATTTTATTTTAAATTATAGAAAATTAACATCTCAATAATATTTGCGGCACAAACTAAAACACGGGCGTACTATGACCAAAAAAAATAAAAATAAAAAAGAAAGAAGCCCAATTCAAGCAAAACGGTGAGTTTTGCCTCACCCAATTGAATAGAGTTAGTAGATTTTATCTGTTTTTCTTTCCTACTATAATATCTCTTCACATAGACTGACCCGATTTCTTCCCAAACCAAACTCAACCTATAGTCCCACACAGACCCGCGAGAGAGAGGAAATCAATCGGCGGCGTGCCTCCATTGCCACTATCGTCCTCGCCTTCCTCCGCCGTGCTTGTCCACCCCCACCCTCCACCACCGCCGCTCCACTGCCTAGGTCGAAATCGTCCCTTCACTCTAACTTCGTTCTTCTTTGCTGTTGATTTTGTATTTCTTCTAGGCCTAACCTCTATTTGTCTTTTCAGGGCTGGGACAGAATTGGGCCCAAGTTAGCCATTTCAGGCTTTCATTTGTATCTGTGAGAGTGCCCAGAGAGAGAGAGAGAGAGAATGAATAAAGGCGGAGCAGGTGGAGGAGGCGGAAGTGGGAGCAGCGGTGGCGGAAGTGGACCCACCGCGGCAGCAGCGGCAGCGGCAGCTCAGAAGCAGAAAACATTACTTTAAAGAGTCAAAGCCGACATTGGCAGCATCGTTGACAACTTCAGCCACCTCGTCAATGGCTCACAGGTATTCAAATATTTGTATTACATTACTGTTTTTTGCTAAGCTTTTCTAATTGGGTTATTAAAATTTTAAGTCTTTGTGGCTCTTATTGGACAAATCTTTTGGATCTTCCAGTTTCACCATCAACAAATCTTTTGGAAACCTGTGCTACACTCATATGTTAAATTGCTTAATTTATGAACTGAGTTGTTACATTTCACTGTCAACAAATTTAAGCAAGAATTTGTATCGAAAAATGCTAGGACCACGACAAATTACACAACTTTTGTCAAAACTTGAGTGGTGGAGAAAAAATTTGTGTAATTTGTTGTGGTTCTAGCATTGTTGATTTGTATCTAGCTTTTAAATGGTTGTTTTGTTTGTCTTGGTTGGTTGCATGCTTATTCTCATTAACACATGCAATGTTTGTATTAGAATAATGGTTAGTGATTAAATTTATCATGCTCTATTGGCTTAATTTTTTAAGACTAAAAGGGTAGTTTAACATAGTATCGAAGTAGGTAGTCCTAAAGTTTAACCATGTCTCCACTTTAGTCACATTTCTAGTCTGTTTGGATTGAGGGGGAGGAACGGAGATTGGAGGGAAGTAGAATATAGTTGGCCAGAAATAGGCTAATTTCCGGCTAACTCTACCCTACTCCCCTTCCTTCCCCCTCAATCCAAACAGACTAAAGATGGGCTCACACCCAAGAGGGAGTGTTAGGATAATGGTCAAGTGGTTAAATTCGCCATTTCTTGTTAGCATAAAGTTTTGGTACTAAGAAGTAGTTTAACATATTGAACTGACTAGCCTTATCTTGTGGTTTTCTTCTTATCTGTACTAAGATTTGAACAAATGGTTGTTCCCATCATCCTTAGCCTCGATAGCATAGCTTGTGCCCATCATTGGTATCAACATGTCATTTTTAATGGAAGCTTTTGTTTTGTGTTGAATAGTTGTTTAATAATTAAATATTAAAATTAAGGTGTCCTAGCCATTTTCATAAATCACCTATCTTTATTGTTTAGAGTAAAGGTACAAACCATTTGGCAACTTAATCAATTATACGGGCCATTCTCACCTATTATAGATCCCATATTACCCAATATCAACTTATCTATGGGGTCACTTGATGAATGAAAGCCTTTGACACTTCAGGATTACAAGGCTGTGTTGCTGGGGGGGTGGTGGGAATCAAGAGGGGAAGATTTGGGAAAAAGACAGGATATGAAGTTGGGAGAAATAATCTGATTTGGTTGGACATCAGATTAAGTCCATTAGGAAATAGATAGGATGAGAATGCTGAGAACTTTAGCAAGGGGGACAAAGAGTGGATTTGAGAATATCAGCAAGAGAGAATTGAGAAAGAAGGTAAGAAAGAAAGAGGGGAAGGGGAGGGAGTGGAATACAATGTTGGGAAAAGCGAGGGGCGCACTTAAGCACACAGGCCTCTTGGAGCCTAGGCGCAAAGCGCAAGTGTGCACCTTATCGAAGTGAAGCGCACATTTTTAAAATTCTCATATAAATTGAAATAAATTTTTTTATATAATTCATATAACATTTAGATAAGCCCTACTTTTGCAATTTTAACACAAAAATTGCAAGTCAAGTCTCTTTTTTTGTTTTTGGGATAAGCTAGATATGAGTACTTCCATGTAATATCCTTTCTTAAATCTCCTATATCCATATTGCCCTATAACTAATTAGTAATATTAGTTAGGAAAATACTATTTTGGTCCCTAAATTTTAACAAAAATTTGTTTTTCGTCCCTAAACTTTAAAAAGTTCTTTTTTCATCCTTAAACTATTAAAAAGTTCATATTTCATCCCTAAACTATTGAAAACGTTTTATTTATGTCCTTAAACTTTACTAAAAGTTTGTTTTTCATCCCTAAACTATTGGAAAAAGTTCTTTTTTCATCCCTATTTGTGTCTTTAAACTATTGAAAAAACACTTTACAAATTTTAGGGATGAAAAATGAACTTTTTAAAGTTTAGGGATGAAAAACAAACTTTCATTAAAATTTAGGGACCAAAATAGTATTTTACCCTATTAGTTAATAATTTAATCACTTAATGACTATGTATCTGTTTGGATACACGTTGCGTTGTGTTTCCTGCGTTTTCAGCTTTTTTTTTTTTTTTTTCTGGGTTCAACCACAGTTGTTAACCAAGTCTACCGTGAACAATGCACCCGTGCACTGTTCACAGGTCCCACGATACTATTCACATATTTAAAAATTATTTTGCTACAGTGTTTTCAGTTTTCAGTTTCAGCAAAATAAATTCTATCCAAATGGACCCTATAACCCTATAAGAATTAGTATGCTATATTCAACATCAACCACTTAAGTAACTAAACAATTACCACATTTATTATATCATACTTTTTTTTTTTCACGAATGAGCTAAGAATATGAGGACATTGCAACATGATAATTGGTACCAAGCAGATTCCAAAAGGGAAAAAAATAGAATAAGAAGTGGTTAGGTGGGTTACTAGTTCAAGGAGAAAAGATAAAAATAGAGAAGAACTGGGAGGTTGTGGGTTGGGTTTTAGGACAAGTTATACTCAAAATATTATTTTTTGATAAGTAAGTTACACTAAAAATATGCCAATCAATGGTTTATATCAATAATGTCAAGATCCTATAGTTTTAAGTTTTGGTTTATTTTTTTGAAAAATATAAAAAAGCGCAAAAAAGCGTGCTTAAAGTGCGCTTCTTTGAATGAGCCTAGCTTTTGAGGCAAAAAGCGCTGGAGCCTTGGGGCTTCGAGCTTTGAGCTTAAGCGCGCTTTTAACAACACCGGTGGAATAAAACTCAACAAAACTCAAAATTTCATTTCGTTCATCTGCTAAAAGATCAAATTTAGCTATGATTACTTCCCATGGAAGTTCTTGCACTCTCTTTAATTTTTTTAGTAAGTAATAAAATTTTATTTAAAAGAAACAGGGCGAAGCCTGAATACATGAGAAGTATGCAAGTGCAACCCAACAAATTAAGACCTAAAATTAAAAAGATCCAAGAGCTCTAAAAGAGAACAACAAACATCCCTAATATTCCTCAACCAATCAAACAAAGATCTAAGAACACATAGTTTCAAGTGAAGCACGTAGGCATGGGCATTTTCATTTAATTCATTGTATCACTACTGCATTGCCTGCACTTTGCTAAGGAAACAATGGGCTAACTCATTACCAAGGAAATCTTCTTGCTTATTGGTAAAAGGGAAAGAAGCCTTTGCAGATAATCACCTCCCAGCCAGTGCTTGCACATTTTGAACTTTGGCTTTTTGTGCCAACTAGTTCATTGCCTTGATTGAGTGAACATAGTTACTGATGTTGTTGTTAACTAGCTCTTGAAGTTGGTATGAAGCTAGAACTTCGTATTTTGATGTTTTGTTACATTTGGTGGGTGCCACCTTGTCTCTGGGATCAATGAGGATCATTTAGTCTCTAGAAGGGAAGGGAACCTTATACCTACTAATTGCTATTAATGAATTATAATTTTTTAATCTCTAGAATGGAAGGGAGCCTTCTTCCCTATAATTGCCAAGGTGTAAAATCAGGAAAGGGAGCTATAGGGGCATAAGGCCTTTTCAAATTGTGGGAAGTGATTCTTAACAAACTTGCCTTTTAAAATGTGAAAACTAAACAAACAATTAAGAACCCATCCAAATATACCAGAGTTGAGTAGTTTAGATCTAGAACCCGTTTGTTTATATTGCTGTATGATGTAAATAAAAGAGGCAAGTGATCTTTGAAGGGTTAATTGGTTTTTCTAAGGAAGTCACCTGAGCTTTTGGTTTGTGTTTTAATTATTGCTGAAAATTTTAAAATATATATTCTTAGAAGTTTTGTTTAATGTGATTATTTTGCATGGAACCTTGCTTAATGTAGGTGAATGATCTTCCTGTCAGAAATTCACAAGAAGCTTTCATGATGGAGATGCGTGCAGCTAGAATGGTAAGAACGGTTACAGCTTTCTCTCACTCATGTGAGCATGCACAAGAATGTAGACATGTATATATAGTTTAAAATTGAAATCTCATTCATCTACTTTTAGATTTAGATCTTGGAAAGATTGTTGTGATGCAAAAGGAAAGTTTGGGATGCAGTTTGTGAGTTTCTTTTTTGCATATCCTTTTTAAGGGATTCAGAGAGATTCCACGCACCAAAAAGCCATACACTTGCCCATAAAAAAATTGATGAACTCAAGGATGCATCTCCCATTGAGCTATTGAATTTCTTAGACGATACGAGTTTATATAGATTTTTTTCTTTTCTTTTCACTGAGATAATGAGATACTTGCTAAAAATAAGGTTGTTGATAATGGATTTAAAAGTTTGGATTTTTAAAAATTTTATTTTTACTGTTAAGACTATCTAAGCCTTATTCTATTTTAGTTACTGAACACCAACATCTTCAATTATAGGTTCAGACGGCCGACTCTCTACTTAAGTTGGTATCAGAGCTTAAGCAAACCGCAATCTTCTCCGGATTTGCATCCCTTAATGACCATGTGGAGCAAAGAACAGCTGAGTTTAATCAACAGGCAGAGAAGACAGACCACATGTTGGCAAGAATTGGAGAAGAGGCAGCTGCCAGCCTCAAGGAGCTTGAATTGCATTATTTTTCTTCAGCAGAGAGGGCTAGTGATACTCCGCAGTTGTGAATGGGTGGCATAAGAGAAGCATGCTAATCAGCATTTGATTCTACTCTTTAAGTACTGCGATTTCTAGTTCTAGTTTAGTTTACCAATTTGATCTGATCAGTTTTTAATTTCATTGTAAATGCTTCTTAACGGTCAGTACTAAAATTGTCAATGAATTTAATGGGTTATGGTCCCCCCCCCCCCCCTCCCCCTCTCCCTCTCAACTATGGAATTATTAATTAAAAAAAAAAAAAAACATAACAGTATATTTGTGCAACTCAAAATAAGTGAAACAAGTCACCAACTGTTGTGTCCCAAAGCCTCGTGTCTGGATTACATTTACCTGCTAAGCAAGGAAATCAATTTTATACCGTACCGGTTGATACTGTCGGAATATACTGTACCGGCAAGCAAACTGGTACATATAATCCCCCTGTTTCATACTGGAAAAAATACCGGCTAATTTCAGGTAATACCGGCCTGTATCAGGCGTACCGGCTGGTACAAAAAAAGTTTTTTTTTTTTTTTTTTTTAAGTTTTGTAATTTTTGAATTTTTGTTAGGGCAAAATGGTAACTTATTTGCATTAACTTATTAGTATTATTTGTTTTCTTAGTATGCAATGGTAACTTTTAAGCTTTCTATTTTTTATATAGTTTTTTTTTTTTTTTTCCTTTAATTGATACTAAAATCTAAAACCATGAATAATTAGTTCTAAATTGAGGAAATGTTTTATGGTAAACTTTTATATTTATTATAATATATACACACACATACATATAAATATATATATATATATATATATATATTTATATTTATATTTATTTATAAATATAAAAAATAGCGGTAAATCCGAAACGGTACACCAGTATTGACCGATATCCGAAATATAAATCGGTACAACTTCTGGTACGGTATTGACTCCCTTGCTGCTAAGTAGTAACTAGGGGTGGCAAAATAAATCTAAACTCATTTGTCCACCTAAACTCACCCACTCTAATTGAACACAAACTCATCCAATTATTAGTTGGGTTAAATAGGCATCAACTCAATTAGACCCAATGATTATTGGGTTTTAACTAAAAACCCATTAAAACTCATTTAACCCAAAAATAATATACCCAAATTCAGCCTACCCCTTCCCATAAAATAAAAAAATTAAAAAAAATTTATTAAAAAAAAAAAAAAAACCCTTAGACATTTCAGTGTTTCACAAGGGTTTTCATTTTCCCTTATTTTCTCGGTCTCCAATCATGTTTTAGTCGAAGACTCAGTGATCTTTTTTCTTTCTTTCTATTCACCACTTTGCACTGTTTGGTCTCTGAGAAAGTTTAATCTTCATCAAATCCTGGAAAACAAGAAACCAAACCAAACCATAAATCAACCCAAGAAATAAACCCATAAACACAATAACCAATCCATCTCCAACAAACCCATAAACCCAAGTCGCTGGTCGACAATTGACATCTAAGATTCACCGATGAGCCACAGAACTCTCCGAGCTTCACCATCAACTCTGCAACAACAAATATAAATTGATTAATTATTCACAAAAACCAAACAAGTTCACAAAAAATCAAATCTGGAAATGGAAAATCAAACAAACCTGTGAAAGAAATGGAGCGATCAACGGCGAGGACACGTGTAAGGCCGCCAGCGTAGCGGAGTGTGCCGTCGGTGTAGCGAGGGAGGATTTTCCTGCCATAACTACAAAGGAATTTGATGGTCTCTGTGTTTTTGCTGTTGTAGGACTCCATGAAAGTTTCGAAAGTTCTAGAGAGAGAGAAATGGTTGCCGGTTGGGGAGAGAAAGGGTTGTGGAGAGGAGATTTTGGTAAGTGAGAGGTTCAAAACTCTGGGGAATCCAATTTCCAAAATTCATTTCCTTATATTTCTAAATTTTCTCGGCAACCAAACAGTGGACCACTTAGTTTCTTATCTTATTCCTCTATTTTCCTGTCGCTGAGCTGTTATTGTGTTTATGGGCAATTTGGTAATTTTGATAATTAGGTAATTGGGTGGGATGGGGTTTACCCATTATAATTAGGTTAGGTTGGGTTTGGGTTAGAAACAATTAGTTAAATGGGTTTTAATAGGTAAATAAGTTTTGTATACCTAACCCAATTATGTCCACCCCAAACCCACCCATTTGACACTCCTAATAGTAACAGTGGATTTGATAAGATGATTGCCTCTGCCTCAAGAGTTTAGTTAAATAAAGGACTTCTTCAGTTGCTTGTAACTAGGAGATTAGGTTGTTGATATCTTTTGTTATTATCATTTGTTATTAGATTGTTATCTTTATTTAGGATAGGTGTTATAGTTATTATCTAGTTTAGCCAAAGTTTCGGCTAAAGTAGAATAGCTGTCATTGTTATCGGTTGTGGTTATTTGGTATGTATTTAAGTTGAATCATGATGAATAAGAGGCAACAGAGAATTAAACCAAAATTTCCTTTCCTTTTCCTCATTCTTGGAGATTAGACATCTCGAATAGAAAACAATTCCATTAAACCAACTGGGACAAATCAACAACATATCACGTGTTTCACCAATCCTTAGTATAATTTTCATTGGTGAATTCTATTACAAAATTTTTTAAAAAAAAAATTAAGATACTATTCAGTTAAAATTTCATTACCCCAAGTTTTAAGAGATCTAAAAGAATATTTAGTACATATTTTATACATTTGAATCTTTTGCTGTAATTTTTCATCCATTAAAAAAAAAAAACAAATGTAGCCTTACATGTGTTTTCTAGCATGCAATATATTTTATTTTTCTACTACTCAATTTTAATAATACTGTAAAGTAATTTTAAGATATATAATTTTAATTTATTTCATATTTTCAGTAAGTAACATCTAAGTTGTAACTATCAATGTAACATAATTCATGTTGGTTTGGATGCTTTGAGCCAATTTTTTTTTTTTTTTTTTAAAAGAGTTAGTTAATTTTTTTTTTAATAGTGATAATCTATTACAGAAAAGTTTTACCAGTTGAGATAATTAGAACCCACATAAAGTAGTTTATTTGTTTCAGTAAAAAAAAAAAAAAGTTTATTTGTTAAAGGCATATGCAAAGCTATAGAAAATAATTAAAAGGTAAACTAAATATTTAGTCTATATCCTTTAAATCATATTGTAATTTAATCTCTAACCTTTCAATTGTGTCAATTTGGTTCCTAATATTTTAATGTTGTGTCAATTTAATCCGTACAGTTATCTCTTAAATAAAAATTAATGACATAACAAACGGTCAAAATAAAAAATTAGTTTCTTGCTATATTAACATAAATTAATTTTTTATTTTGGCTGTTTGTTGTGTCAACAATTTTCATCCAATAAATAACGAAAGAAATTAAATTAACACGATATTAAAAAGTTAGAGACCAAATTAAAACAGTCAACGTAAGAACCAAATTAAGAACCAAATTAAAAGATAATGCAGAGGATAAACCATAGTGGTACTTTTTTCTCCACAAGGATAAACTGAAAAACCTCGTGTGATATCTTCAGTTGGTACTTTTGTAGTGTCAATGAATCCAAACCCCACACATCACAGGTTCACAGAATCACAATATATACCTAAAAAAAAATCCTTCTCTCATTTATTTTTGCCTATTTTTACTCTAAAAAGCGGCGGCGTTTCAATCATTTCTCTATCTCTCTCTCAAACACTCTCACACACACAGCTCGAGCTTTAGCGAACCGAAAAAGCAATGTCTATGTCGATGCTCCAGCCATGCCTCTCAGGCTCAATGCCTTCATTCCCCTTCAAACGCACCGTTTTGGTGTGCTGCGCTTCGTCGCAGCAGTCCCACGTGGCGCTGGTGAACGGACCGGTGCTCGACGCTCGGGTCCCCGAGCGAACCGAAATCCGATTCGGCCTCCCTAGCAAAGGTCGCATGGCCTCCGATACTCTCGATCTTCTAAAAGTACACATTGTCTTTTTTTTTTTTTTTTTTTTCTTTCTTTTCCTCTCTGTTTGGTTCCTGAGAAAATTGCATTGCATTGAAATTTCTTATAACTTTTGTTTTGTTTGTGTGAAAGGATTGTCAATTGTCTGTGAAGCAAGTGAATCCACGACAATACGTTGCGCAAATTCCTCAGGTATGCGAAAGCGTTTCGTTTATTTTTGTCAATTGCATTTGTGAGAATTAGGTATGATGAAATGGATGCCAAATTGTCTCAAAAGAATTAGAAATAGGCTTAAATACATTGTTGGTCCCTAAAGTTTTGTGCACGAGCGTTTTTAGTTTTCTAGGGACTAAAATTGATAATTTCAAGTTTATTAGGGACTAAAAATAATCACTTTTAAGTTTGTTAGGGACCAAAAATTGATCATTTCAAGTTTATGAGGGACTAAAAGCAATCTATTTAAGTTTTTTTGGGGACTAAAAACAATCATTTTAAGCTTGCTAGGGACTAAAAGCTATTACTTTAAGCTTGTTAGGGACTAAAACTGATTAGTTTATGTTTCTTAGGGACTAAAATCGATAACTATAAGTTTTTTTGGAGACTAAAAGCAATCAAATTTAGTTTGCTAGGGACTAAACGTGATCAAATTTAGTTTTTTGGCCTTAGAAATGACATTTTGTTGTGGAAAATCAGGAATCAGTGTGATAATTCTGAAGGAATGCTGAGATTGATTTTCCTCTTTTGTTCTAACTGATACTTTATAAGCAACTGGCTTTGAGTCTGACACTTGTTTAAGTAAAGAATGCTTAGATTGCATTCCCAGTTGATTTTCCCTTCTTTTTAACGACAAGCAGTAGCAGTCTCATTACTAGTGTCATTTGACTCAATTAACCTGACTTGAGTCATGCCCAACTTTAGCCATGTTTAGTATGTTTGGTTTAGTTTATTAATAAATGAACTAAGAAAAAAAATAATCTATATATGAAAGATTCTTAAATGTTTGCTCAGAATATAATGTTGCCCAATGCAGTAATATGACCTAGCGTCTTTGGGCATGTCCAGTGGGGTATGTGTCATATTGCTTGAAAAGCTAACAATGGAAAAGACATGTATAGGAAGTTTTTAAAAAAATTGTTGCATGTTTGTGCTATTGTGTGCTCCAATAATTCATAGGTCAATCAATTATAATGGCACTTCCTGGGTTCAAGCCCATTGGATGCCTGTGTGACTGACGAATAATATAAATAGTTAATCCTAGATACATTCTGTGGCCAAATTTTTTAATACCCATGTGTTTTGCAGCTTGCCAATTTGGAAGTTTGGTTTCAGCGGCCAAAAGACATTGTTCGGAAATTGGTCTCTGGAGATCTAGACCTTGGTATTGTGGGTTTTGATACAGTCAGTGAATATGGCCAGGTAAGCATTAAGTTATGAACTGTTTCTGGTTCATTATTTGGGTAATTGGGTCCCTGGGTGTTCTTTTGATGTTTACATATATATGGGCATAGTGACAATATTTTGCTTTATAAGTTGAAAAGTAAAACCTGAAATGCCTTCCCCTTTCTTCCTTAAGAGTAATTTTCCTGCCAGTATATTCATTTAGATGTTTGTCACTCACTCTCTCTCTCTCTCTCTCTCTCTCTCTCTCTCTCTCTCTCTCTCTCTCTCTCTGTTGTTAGTTTGAAGGCCATACATTTGAAAAAGTATCCTTTACTTTGATGAGGAAAATGCTTGTAGAGTGTGCACAAGTGTGTGCGTATATATATATTAAATAAAAAAATTGAACTTTAGGTTTGTATTGGATGTTTGATCCTAACCTAGTCTATGACACCTTCAGAATCAATGATCTATAAATCATTAAGATTGGATACTCAATGTTACTAAAGTTATTTAGAATGCCTATTAAGTTGAGTACTCAATGCTACTAACTGGAGTAATTCAAAATGGCCATATAAGGTTAGATACTCAAGCATGCTTTGTCACTTTCTTTTGCTCTCTGCTATTTGTTACTGTGTTTTTTCTGTGTTTCTGGCTGTTCCAGCTGTGCTTCTATAGTGTCTTTGTACTGATCTGATGTATTTCCTTGAAATAAAAATTTGCTTATTCATAGAAAAATGGGGGTTAGATACTCAAGCATGGCTTAGAAGCCAGAGCAAAATTGTAAGATTTGTTTCAGGGAAGAATTTAATCTATTAAACACACACACGTGCATCCAATGAACACTCCAATTATGTGAAGCATTCCTCCCTTTGTCATTACCTCAATAGAAACTTGTGCACGTAGTTTACACCTTGGAAAATAGGCAGAATGCTTCCAAGACCCTCCATATTGGGGGTTACAGACACATAAATGCAATGGCATCCTGTAATTAGCTGGTAGATGCTCTGCTATACTCATAGAGGTGGATTGTTAGTAAAGGGTCTGATACTTTTATCAAAGGGAAGAGTTGCAATTAGCAGCAGATCATGGACTCGTTATGAAATTTAAATAGCAAAATTTCCTTGTTTCTTGTGTATACCTTGTGTACTAGGATAGTGCTTTTATTTTTGCTCCTTTTTTTTTAATGAAATTCTATTTCTTATTAAAAAAAAAAAAAGAGTCCTTGTTTTCTTATCAAGGATTGGTATGAGGAAGTGCATTACCATTAAAAGTTAATCATTTTTGTTCCTGCTGTCAGGGGAATGAAGATCTTATTCTTGTTCATGATGCTCTTGAGTATGGGGATTGTCATTTATCACTGGCTGTAAGTTCTAGCAGATAGCCAACTGAAACTTACTGCTTATCTCATAAATTTTACTGTTAATAATCTTGGTATATCACCGATCATAACAATCTTGGTATATCCTTTGCCCTTTCAGATTCCCAAATATGGGATTTTTGAGAACATAAATTCTCTAAAAGAGCTGGCAGAAATGCCTCAATGGACCGCTGAAAAGCCTCTGCGAGTCGCTACTGGATTCACCTACGTATGATCTGTGTTTCATTTTATTATATTATGAAAAGTTTAGTTTTTTTTTTTTTTTTTGTAACATTTTCAGTTTTGGCCCTATCCTTCTGCACAGCTAGGTCCTAAATTTATGAAAGAAAATGGACTAAAGAATGTGACTTTTTCAACTGCTGATGGAGCACTGGAGGCAGCTCCTGCGGTGAGAAATGCATTCTTTCTCTATGATTTGCATATTTCTTTGTTTCTTTTTTCTATTTTCATTTTCCTCAATTTAGAACTGAATTGTTGCTGTCCATTGAGATAGTTGATCTAGTCCCTTCTCATATATTAGCACAATGCATGTTGTTCTCAGGGAAGAGGCTTAGAATTTCTTTTGATCCAGAATATTGATCACCCTGCTAGTCAGTTTGTTTGTTATTAACATATTCTTAATATTCTTTTCCCTTTTAAAGAAGATTGTTTATTTTGGTTATCTAATTATTTATATTCTCTACTGTTTTACCAGAATAATGGTTGATGAGATTATTTGTTTGATTGTCAGTTCTGTATACAGCACTGGACAATCTCTTTTCATTTTCCCCCCTTGCTTAGAGACATAATTCTTTTGAGAGATGATAAGAATGGAAACCATAAATAAGCCAGTATGGTTTTTTTTTTTTTTTTTTGGTGGGGATGGTGGGGTGGGGGCTGGAAAGCACAGACGCGGCTCCAGAGGAGCCGTACCCGCGTCCGACGCGGCCGGACGCGGCAACGCGCGAGCGACGCCACTGCCCGTGCGTCCGGCCACGTGTCTTTTCTTTTTTTTAGCTGACTCGCACCGACGCGGCTCAGACTCAGCCCGATTCGCGCTGAATCGGGCCGTATCAGGCGAAACGGCCGATTCAGGCCATGGCAGAGGCGAAACCGGCATGGCAGAGACAGCGGCTGCTGCTTCTTCTTTTTGTTCTTCTTCTTCCGGCATGGCAAAGGCGGCGGCTGCTTCTTCTTCGTTTTGTCCGCTCGTTCTTCTTCTTCTCCTTTCTTCATTTTGTCTGTCCTTTTCAGTTCTATTTTAAATTTTCCTTGCATTGTTTTATGTTTTCTTTTTGTTTTGTGAAATTAGCACGTGAGTGGACCTTGCCTTGTTTTATGTTTGTGAACTTAGCACGTGAGTGGATGTTAGAAATGATAAAGAGATTTGACAAAACTTTATTTTTACAGGCCACACGTAATATATGATTAATAAAATTATTTTAATATTTAACTTGAGCTTTTATATTGCGTTTTTAATAGTAATTTTTTTAAAGAATATTTTAATAGTAAAATTGTTTTAATAGTATTATTATAATTATTGGATAGATATTTAGACTTGAAATTGATAAATTATCTGAAATTTGGACTTATAGTTTTAAGACTCTCAATAAATTATATAAATTTTGCCCAATAATATATAAAGAAATATATGTATATAAAATTATTAATAAAAAAAAAGTACAAAAAAAAGTATGCTTAGTAATATATTAAAAATTTAAAAACATCATGTTTTAGTTATTATTTAATATTGCTCTTAAATTTGGCATCTGTTTATATAATGTGAAAAAATATTCTTAGCAATATATTAAAAATATTTTTAATAATTTTTTAATCGCCGAGTCTCGCCGCACCCACACCCACCTTTTTCAAAAATTGCCGAGTCCCGCACCCGCACCCGAATCCCGAAACGCACCCGTGCTTCATAGGGTGGGGGGAGGTTGGTCTAGTTCATAAAAAGGCATAGCAAGAAATTGAGAGAATGAATAAAAAATGGATAGAAGAACAACTAAAATAGAAATAGAAGCTAAGAGCATCTACAGCAGTGAAGCTTTTTTTAGCTATTTGGCACCATAAAAAGTTACTTTATCTATTTTACCTACTCATTTTACAAAACATCCTACAACAGTGGATCTATTTTAGCTTTCAACATAATAAAATAATATAAACATTATAATAAAATATTCATCATATACAGTGTGGGGCGCAAATGATTTATGGGCCAGGCCCCTCTACCCAGGGAGAGTCCAAAGGCCCAGGCCGAGGAGGATTATGGCCCAAGTTCAACGAAATAGCCTTTGGGTACCGCCGAGGGTAGTTCAGTCCTCGGCAGACCCACAGTACCTCCAAAGGGAAGGGTAAAAACGGTATAGGACTGGAACATGGAAGAAAGATCTAAAATATCCAGGGAAAGCTGCTGTTATTGCCATTTAATGTTCTGAACCCGACAGAGCCGCATTCTTTGGCTTTTACAACCATCCCCAACGACTTTGGGTATGGGCTGATGGGACAAGTATCAGTCTTGGAAAAGTTGACCCTATACGTGGACGAAGGACAATGAACGCAAGGAGATATAAAAGGAAAGATAAGTAAACTAGAGAAGGGGTTGGGAAAAATGGCCAGAAACCAGAGCCTCCCAGCCCACCTCCAGGAGAAAGACTCCAGGGGTGTAGGAAAGCTTAAGTTCATACGAACACCGCGAAAAACCCACCGCCTATCGAACAAGGCCTAGCCTTTCAAACCCACGCTCTACAAATGATATTGTTAGGGGCCTTTTCACGTGCGAACCCGACACTGTTACGGTCCGTCACGAATCGCGTCCTTACAATTGGCGCCGTCTGTGGGGAAGGCTTGTGTGTTGGTATAGGAAGTGGGTCGATAGAGTTTCTTCGTTATATCTAACCGTCGATTATAGAGTTCTAGTATAAAGTTCTGTTAGGGACTATGTTTCTTGACTAGGGGCTGGGTTGAGGAACTAACTCCCTTAAAGCCAAGGTCCCCTGTAAAGAGTAAACTAGGCACCTGGTAACGTTAACCGTATGGATAAACTCTAGGGGCTTGGCCGAGGAGCTAACTCCCCTAAAGCCAAGATCCCACACCAAGAGAAAACTAGGTTTTGGACAGAACCAAGGCATTGCATGGTCCTCGGACCCAAGCCTCAGGGGAAACCAACTACCTGGATGTGGAAAACTAGGTTTTGGACAGAACCAAGGCATTGCATGGTCCACGGACCCAAGCCTCAGGGGAAACCAACTACCTGGATGTGGAAAACTAGGTTTTGGACAGAACCAAGGCATTGCATGGTCCACAGACCCAAGCCTCAGGGGAAACCAACTACCTGGATGTAATGAAAACTAGGTTTTGGACAGAACCAAGACATTGCAAAGTCCTCGGACTCAAGCCTGTGGGGAAACCAACTACTTGGATGAGAAACCAACTATTTAAAGAAAAAACTATGGCCCGTAAACCTCGAAATCCCTCCGAAGAGAACTCCGCGTTAGCAGACGGGTTAATACCTTGATTGCGCGGATTCCTCGGTCTACCCTCGGATCCCCAGTATCAAAGGGGTTGATGCGATACGGCGCAACATATTGCCCCAAAAGCACAACCAAAGTCCCTCGCTACTTAGCTACCCTTTCAGACGAATTATTTAGAGATTATCGTTCTCGGACATTGGTCTAGCATGCATCGCGTAGTACTCAATGCTTATTCCGGTTAGTTCCAAGAATTTAATTTATTGAAAGTTACCATTGTTATACTTGATAATATTTGTGAGTTTAAATTAGTAGGAACCCGTGTTAAAGCATTTTTTCTGCCTGGAATATCCTTAAGGGCAAGCTTGCATTTAATATTCATGCATAAAGTAGTTGTTACGGAGAAGAAAGATATGTATGGAGAAATAGACACATATTTTATTAAGACAAAGGAACAGTACAGTGTACAATGAAAAGCTGAAACAAGCTTACACTGAAACTGACTACATAAGTAAAGGAAAATACAAGCGAGTGGAGAGAAGGCCGTGGGGACAGCTCAGAGGAGAGGTTGGCTACTGCGCCAAGTTATTGTCTAAGGAAACCATTCCTCGACACCTCTGCATGCCCATAACTCAGGCAGCCAAAGAACCTGACCTCAGGCTAACACCATCTACAGAAAAGGTGCTAGGAGCTTGAGGTTGGGAAGCCCCCACAAAAATTTGCCTGCCACAAGGTAGACAGTGCTGATGGTGGAAATTCCTTCTTTGGACATACCGAAAAACTGGCATGACCAGAACCTGCTTCGGATTTCGACTAAAAGAGGGAAGAGGACCCTCTCCCCTATGACGAAATGGAATGCTCCCTTGAACTTGCACCTCCTTGGCCCGTACCTCCCTACTCTGTGTCTCGGGGGGACATGACGCCTTTGTGGCGGAGGGAGCTCCTTTTTCCCAATCTCTGCCTCAAGCATGATGAACTAAGGGAGGAATTTGAAGGATTTGTGTGTGAAAAGGAGCAACTTTCTCTCCTATTTATGTTAAAAGATAAGGTGGTGGCATTTAATTCGCGCAGCGTCCCAAGGAACGCTACAGACAAAACGTCTCTGGCTCGACTTCCAACGTCGTCTGCAACCCTGAGATTAAAGGAGTCTCGAGAAGGTGCACCTCGAACACTGGGACGCCAAAAGGTACCGCGTGATCAAAAGTTATGGAAACACCTCTTAATTTGTGGGCCTAGTAAATTCGCGGCCCAGGCCCGTTCGGCATATGGGCCCAGGGACAGAACCAAGGCCTTGTATGGTCCTCGGACTCAAGCCTATGGGGAAACCAAGTACGAAAAATTATAAAAATTACAAGTTTTTGGGCAGAACCAAGGCCTTGTATGGTCCTCGGACTCAAGCCTATGGGGAAGCCAAGCACGAAAAATTATAAAAATTACAAGTTATTGGACAGAACCAAGGCCTTGCATGGTCCTCGGACTCAAGCCTATGGGAAAACCAAATACTTGGATAAGAAAAGGTTTGACTCTCATAAGAAAGGTTACTTGGTAAAAATGTCAGGTCACTTCATCCACGGCTTAAACACCATAAAATGTTAAGGCCAATAAAGGTGTAAGGAAGGGGGTGGAACGCCCCAGCATTTAGTCGTATAAGAGGGCTATTCATTTGGTAGGGGATATGTCCTCGGACGGCTATTTCTCACACGGCATCAAGCCTTCGGTTCTCTCCTTGGCTAGTTCCGGGTGAGTACTATTTTTTTTTACGGGTCGGCCTTATTGTGCCAAGCACTTCTACTAAAGCTATGGCGACATCATTTTATTATCAAATATTTTGGTCTTAGTCGTCATTGATTTAGATGCTATATTATTGTGCCGAGCAGCGCTTGCAAATTTATGAAAACATAGAGACATAACATGCGAAATAAGGTAGACAACAATTTTTATTAATATAAAAAAAATCATTACAACATACAAAAAGGGGCTCAAACGAGCCTATACAAAATGTAAACTGCCTAAGCAACCATTACATCTGTAGTACAGAAAAGTAAACTGTCAAGCGTCTTTTAAACTCGTCTTCAAAGTTTCTCCAATCTCTGCCTCATTGCTGCTCATACTGAGAGAGGGACTCACTTTAAAAAAGAAAATGAATGAAGAAGAAGGAAATAGTAAGGAAGAAATCAATGACGAAGATGAGGGGGATGAATAAAGAAGATGAAGGACATGAGTAAAGAAGGAGGAGAAGAAGAGAGAGAGATGAAGAGACAAAGAGAGGAACAAAAGATAGAAAAGAAACAGCACCAGGGCGGAACTGGTGCTGGGAAGACAATAAGAAGAGGGAGGGGAAGGGCACCAAGGAGCAAAAGAGGGAGAAGCAAAAGCACTTAGCCCTTGCCTCCGCCCTGACTCCTAACACGCCGGTGCCATATTAGGTACGCTCGTGAGGAGCCGGATGGTAACGATCTTGGGTGTTCTCGACTCAGTCACGTCGAAAGTTTGACGTGACGAGTCCCTGCTTCGGATTTTGACTGAAAGAAGGATGAGGTTGATTTTGAGTCTTCGCCATCCTTGTCCCGATCGAGCCATGATAAGCTTTATCGGAACGTGGCGTTTTTGGGAGGGGTGGGACTTTTGCATCCCTTGTTGTTATGGTAAAGTATTTTACGATTAAATGTATAAACCGGCGAGTAAACCGAATCTTAAGGGAGGCTAAGTATTCCAGAGTCGCAGGAGGATGAAAAGGGATTTTTGGTAAAAACAATCACCTCCTCCTGTCCTACTTATACAGAGGGCGGAGCGGGGGGCATTTAATAGGTTCAGATCTCCAAAGGAACCAGCAAACCCAAACACGCCGGTTCCGCTTCTCCACCCCATCAAAATAAACCATCGAATTAAAGTAGTCTCGTAAATAGTGATTATTCAAAGTGCGTTTTGAATACCCCAAGCGATAAGAATGCATCAAGCGCGAAATTAAAAACTGTCTCGTAGACCGGTGCACCTCTTGGGCATATGAAGCGCCGCCAGCATGTTCAATAGGCCGAATGGATTGGGCCGTAGGAAGAAGTTTGGCATCACCAAAACCCCCCTGTCCAGCCCAGAGGTTGGACAGCCGGGTTTTGAGGGGCTAATGTGGGGCGCAAATGATTTATGGGCCAGTCCCCTCTACCCAGGGAGAGTCCAAAGGTCCAGGCCGAGGAGGATTATGGCCCAAGTTCAACGAAATAGCCTTTGGGTACCGTCGAGGGTAGTTCAGTCCTCGGCAGACCCACAGTACCTCCAAAGGGAAGGGTAAAAACGGTATAGGACTGGAACATGGAAGAAAGATCTAAAATATCCAGGGAAAGCTACTGTTATTGCCATTTAATGTTCTGAACCCGACAGAGCCGCATTCTTTGGCTTTTACAACCATCCCCAACGACTTTGGGTATGGGCTGATGGGACAAGTATCAGTCTTGGAAAAGTTGACCCTATACGTGGACGAAGGACAATGAACGCAAGGAGATATAAAAGGAAAGATAAGTAAACTAGAGAAGGGGCTGGGAAAAATGGCCAGAAACCAGAGCCTCCCAGCCCACCTCTAGGAAAAAGACTCCAGGGGTGTAGGAAGACTGAAACTGGTACGAACACCGTGAAAAACCCACTGCCTATCAACCAAGGCCTAGCCTTCCAAACCCACGCTCTACAAATGATATTGTTAGGGGCCTTTTCACGTGCGAACCCGACACTGTTACGGTCCGCCCCGAATCGCGTCCTTACATACAGTATCATCATCTCTATCTTTTTCTCTCTCTTCCTCTTCATCTCTTTCTTCTCTGATCCATAGCAAGCAAACCACCACACCACAGCAACAATCACACCACGGCAAAAATCACACCAACACACCACAGCAACCCATGGATCAACAACCCACCACCACCAACCCACAGGCCACAATCCACCAACCCACGTCCACGAAACCCACTAATCCACAGGCCACAATCCAATCAGACCACACCCACGGCACAAACCCAGCACAAACACAAACACAAACACAAACACAAACACAAACACAAATCGAGCACAAACACAAACACAAACTCAAGCACACATACATAAATCTAGCACAAACTCAGCAGCGATGGGGCTGGGGTAACAGAACGACGATGGGGCTTAGGGGGATGGGTCTCGGCTCGCCAGAACCACTCAACCTGTGCCCGCCAAAACCGCTCGACCTGCAGTCACCAGAACTGAAGACAGATTGACCTGAGCACCACCGCGGTCAGCGAGCTCGCCGGCGAAGCAAAGAGGAGATGAGGGAGGCGCTAGAGGAAAAAAATGAGAAGGAAAAAACAAAAGAAAGAAGAGAAGCCGGAGAGAGAGAGATATAAAGAAAAAAAAAAAGAGAAATTTAATGAGAGAAGAGAGAAATTTAATAAAATTTTTTTTTTTTTTTAGCTTCTTGCTACAGTGCACATTTATTTATGGATGTGCACTGTAGCAAGAAGCTAAAAAAATTTAGGTATGCCTCCACTGCTGCAGCATGTATTCTGGTGTTTTGGTGGAGCTAAAATAGCTATATAGCTATTTAGCTCCACTGCTGCAAGTGCTCTAAGATGGGTTTGAAGACTGAAATAGAAATAGCCGAGCTCATTCAGTGAAAACACTATTAAGTGAGCTATGCAGCGGGGAAGGCAGTCTCCAACCGAGGAGTCCAAATTGTTGGCTTCACAGGTTTCTTAAAAGGAAAATATGGCTTTTTTCCTTTTGAGGAGGGGTGTGAAGTGAATGCATAGCTGACCTTAATTCATATGAAAGGATACAGTTGTATAGTGCAATTTAGATGCTACTTTCCACTTCTTTTTTTGGTTTTGTTTTGTTTTTGATTGGTAACTCTTCAAACCCATAAAATGCACCCCAAACTGGATCACAAGCCCGCGTGACCGAGCTTGGCTACTTTTCCACTTTGACTTCTGTTAGTTTTATAATAAAATAAAATAAAATAAAAATGGTAAGAAACCTTGAAATAATCGATTTTCATTGGACACCTTACTTGTCTTTCCTTGAATTCTCTCCACTTCTTCTCCACAGAGAAAGAAAAAACAAACAATGACCCTTCAAGTACATTTTGTTCACTATTGTGAACATGATGTACTCTTCTCAATAAAGCATTTATTACCAATCCAAAAAAAAAAAAAAAAAACGATGACCCTTTTCCTCTTTATCCATCATTCTTTCTTTTGTTGTTTTTAGGTGATGAGCATAATGCTCACTAAAATGTTGATAAATATGTCCTAAAAAATCCTGAATGCTTCAACGAGCTGTGGATAACAAACAACACAGATGATCATATATGGTTCAGTTTTGTTTTGTTCAATCTGTTGTCATGTTATAGCTCTTTCTGCAGTATTTGCCTTAATAAGATTCAGCACTACAAATATCCAATTGGTTGAAGTTGTCATAACATGGAGCTGTATGCAATGGCTTCTGAAGGAAAGTTGCAGGTCTTGACTTATCAAAAAAAAGGAAAGTTGCGGGTCTTGGGTGACAGTTCTGTATGTAAAGCAATTAAAATATGAATAAAATAATTCATTTTGTTACATTATATTTCCTGTGGAATATGTTGCCTTTTGGTTTAAGACGTTCATGGTTTGGATAATGACGTTACTTGTTAAAATGGAAATTTTGTATTGGATAGTGGTGTTATTAAGTGTAGCTGACTGCTTAATAAATACATGCTATCTCCACATGAATTTTATATAGACTACTTGTCTTTACTGTTTCAGATGGGCATAGCTGATGCAATTTTGGACCTTGTGAGTAGTGGAACAACACTGAAAGAAAACAACTTGAAAGAAATTGAAGGTGGAATTGTGTTGGAAAGCCAGGTTAGCTATCTTGGACCTTGTCAAGCATCAGATTTTGTAGTTTCTAGAATGCTATTAAAAGAGGGACTTCAGGCAACTACTTTTGTGCACAGTTAATTTTGCATGTTGTCTTTATCACATCTTGTCTTACAACATTCTTCAGGCTGTTCTTGTTGCAAGCCGGAGAGCATTGATCCAAAGGAAAGGTGCATTGGACATAACACATGAGATTCTTGAAAGATTGGAGGCACATTTGAGGGCTGTTGGTCAGTTCACGGTATGTCATGTTCTTCTGCTGCTGCATTTTATTTAAATTTAGTTTTATGTTGCTTACACACTTAACTGGCAGGTTACTGCAAACATGAGGGGAAGTAGCGCGGAGGAAGTGGCTGAGAGAATACTGAGTCAGCCATCATTATCTGGACTACAGGTGTGCTTTGGAATAAAATCAATCACTTTTCTTCTCCCAACTAAGTTTCCCACAATGGTTTTTTATAAGTAATAAAAAAAAATTTAAATGGAAAGGCTCTAGCCCTAGTACACTGGAAGTATAAAGAGAGGCACAAAGAAATCTAAGAACACATAAAAAAATAAATAAAATAAAAATCTAAGATCTAAAATTTCCAAAAGAAAGTAAGAAGCAAAGCCCTCAATCGCCCTCAAGGTTTCCCATTTTTAGTTTTCATATTTGGATGACTGAATCACAAATCATGATTTGGATTTTTAATCACCATTCCTGAATTTCAGGAGCTTTTCTTAATCCATTATATTTGTGCAGGGACCTACTGTAAGTCCAGTATTTCGTAAACGTGATGGGAAGGTAGCCTCGGATTACTTTGCCATAGTCATATGTGTACCCAAAAAGGCACTGTACAAGTCTGTACAACAACTGAGAGCGGTGAGCCTTTTTATTATCTTTTTTTTTATAAGTCCATTTTATTATCTATGTTAAATTACCGACTGTCCCAAAAGCTTAAGCTATTAGGAAATGGTGAGTTTAATCACTTAACCATAATAAGTGACAGGGAACTTAACATTTTAAATGGGAGGTAGAGTGAAGATAGGGAACAAACTCAGGATCTCCTGCTCTGATATCATGTTAAATTACCGATTGTCCCAAAAGCTTAAGCTATTAGGAAATGGTGAGTTTAATCACTTAACCATAATTCTAACAATCTATATGTAATAGTAATTATTTGTAATGTTACGTATGCTTGTTTTTCCGTCTCTCCTTACGTGTCATGAGGAAAATGTTAGTTCTTTGGCTCAGGCTTGTGTGTCATTCTGTGGCTTGGATTGATATTTTCCCATTAGACTAGTGTTTAGCCCTTTGGATTAAAAGATGATACTAGAGTAGCAAATGTTTTAGCTCTGTGAGGTATCTGCTCTATCTCTGATGGATAATTTTATAGAATTAACCAGCTTTTGAAAGGTTCACCTCTCCCCCCTAGAATTGATAAGATCTTTTAATGTATGGACAAGCTAGGTATTTCATAAGAAACAAATGTCTTGACCTTTACAATTGAAACCAACTTGTTTTTAAACAGGTTGGTTCAACTTAACCTGGTATGTCATGCAGGTTTGTCCGGTTTATGTAGCACCAGTTACTGAGGTTTGCGTCTTAACGTGTAGATTTCAAACTCATAAGAAATCTCTGTGCCCATAAAAGTATTGAACTATATAATATATGTTAAAAAACAAGGACACTATTTTCTGGCATCTCTCATCTCTCTAGGGATTTTTGTATCTGGTTCCACATTGAATTGAGTTTCCCCGACCAGAAATCCACCTGCAAACTTAATTGTTTGGATATTGGCTGATACAGGTTGGAGGCAGTGGAGTTCTTGTTTCTCCTTTGACCTACATTTTTGATGAAGAGACTCCAAGATGGCGCGAGCTTCTCAGAAAACTTGGACTTTAGTCAATTGTAGTAAATGTGTTGAGCATGTTTTTGCAGCTATGTTGTTTGCATCAATGTTGAAGAGGTTTTTGTGTTCATCCCAATTAGAAGGCAGACTTGATCATACACGATGTACTTTAGTCATGAATTTTTCAATCAATATTTGTTCTCATATTTTTTATATTTATATGATTGACTTATTTTTTATAGATTACATATATTTTGTTTATTGATCTGTAATGTATGTTGCCCGGGCATAGTGTTAGTTGTAGTTTATTTGGTTGTTATAGCTCACTTGTGGACATGATGGGTTGCTGTTTTATCGTAATTATTCTCACTCCCACATCAAGCCGATCATTTTCAGATAAAGGCTTTCCACATATGTAGCTGCCTCCATTTTTGGCTTGGGATCATATAATAACTTGTATAGGTGTAATCTGTCAAATTGTATTCTATCAATTTGTAATAGCATTCTAAACTCATTCCAACCCTTTTCACCATTCTTTGACACGCACATAGGCCTCAAACAAGTGCCCAAATATGGAATGGTCGCCAAACTAGTCCAAGATTCCTTCATCACCCATAGCTGAACGCACAAGTTTTTGCGAGATTTGCCGGTGCACACAGATAGACACAGGTGTTCTCCAAAAGTCCCCAACTCCCATAAACCTGATGTATAGAATTGTTTTCCTGATGATCTGTCTCTTATACAATACAAAACAGATTCAGGCCATGGCAGCTCGTGAAATATCTCCTCTGCCAATTCAAAATAAATGAATGACGGCTTCACATATTTCCTAGCACTCCAATAAATTGCCCCATTGCAGAGATAGTCTTTGGGATCAATGGAACACTGTAGTTACAAATATTGTCCACATCCACCAGAATTGTCTTCCAGGTAAAGGTCTTGAATGAAAAGATCTCAATCCTTTTTATATCAAAAGGGAAAATCTGGTAGGGCCTTACTATCAGTGGAACAATCATAGCCAAAACCAACAAGACATTGAATCAGGTGTTGATGTTGGTCTTGGTATGTTTTTGTAACATTAGGTAGATGGGTTCCAAACCAAATATTCAGATGTGCGTTTGCGCCTATTTTATATAATTCAATACATACCAAGCCATTGCAAGAAGCCAAGTTTGTCTCAACATATTCTTCACCCCACAATGGAAAACCCTGAAAATCAACATCAACTGGTTGACCATGAACACGGGTTTGAAATAGTGCTTCATAACCTAACGATAAAACGCAATTGTCACTACAAAACCACACATCAAATAATATCTATCTCTTTCTCTTAAAAAGAATATATAAAATTAAAATTTATTTTACAATTGTACTTAACTATGCATTGTCATATATCCAAGTTAAAGGTAGTTTCTTTTTTAAAATATAATTTTTTTTTTTAGTTCTTTTTTGTTTAAATTTATGGTTCAACTATGATATTCAATCCTCTATATGAAATTAACCTTAGTTTAATTAGTATTATTCATCAATTTCTATATTTACATCAAATTAGTCTTAATTTAATTAGTATTATATAATTTTATTTAATTAATGTATACATATAAAAAGGCCCCATATAAAATTTTCGCCTTAAGCTGGCCCTGTCTTTGACGAGGTCATTTGGGATCGTAAAGCTTCGCCGCCATGCCTTGCAGATCCGCATGCTTCAGTTCAGGTCTTGGGCTCTCTATAATCAATATATATATATATATATATATATAGAAAGAAAAAAAAAATGATTAAATAGTTATATTTTAAATCTCGTAACTAGAAATGTAACAAATTAAAATTTATAGTTTCAAAAGTATTAAACCCTAACAATTCAAAAAATAACAAATTAAACCCACAACTTATTAGAAGCAAAATGGTAGGTAGCAGCAAAATGAAAAGGTCCATCCTAAACAAAGTTGTGTGTTAATTTGGGGTATTGTGTGCTGTCCCGACTTTGTAAAAGTTGTTGGTTGTGCCCCTGCATTGCATCACATATGTATTTAAATGGTATAACTATTAGTGCTTTAAAAAAACAAAGATGTTTGTAAGAGCATATCTCTTTGCATAGAGCCTTAGATATTTAGTTATTATTTAAATAACTATAATTACTCGATAACTTTAGCTTATCTACCTCAACCTGATAATATCAAGTTCAAAATCATATATAATAAGTTTATTATTAAAAAAAAAAAAAAAATCAAGTAAACAACAACATACTTAAAAAAGGGATATAATTAACCTTTGAGAGGTTTCTTACCATCTGAAAGAATAATGTAAATGATTGTGGGTGCATATTAGTGTTTCAGCTCTGTTTTAGAGCTTGATCTTGTTACATGGACTTCAATTATATGTGCATATGCATTCTAGATGTTATCCTTTTAGTTTTTACATGGACTGCAATCTAATTATCAACTATAATTAGATAATTGATAATTTTTCAATTATAAGGATAAAATAGCTATGGGTTTAGGTTGGATGCTTATATCCCAAAAAAAGGTTTGCATGAAAGAGACGACCATTTCATGAGGTTAACTCCTACTTATGAAAAGCTAATTAGAATTAAGCATTAGCATCACTAATTTGGAAAATTAATAATGGGATAGCGAAAAATTAGTTATCTCCTATTCATCCAAAGGTCTCGTTCAGGACCCAGAGAGCAAGTAGGATCAGAAGTCACCCATGGATGAGAAGGATGTCCATGGACGATAATGAAGTCGTCCATGGACGATGATAAAACATCCAAGAATGACCAAATCATCCATGAAATGGATAGACGAACATGCAACACTTAGGAAATTCTCAGTGTCTTGGAACGGTTACCAAACCCATGATTATCGCCATAAACTCCTCAAATATTTAACTTCCATTAGCGGTTGTAACTTCTGTAGCTGTTAAGGAAGTTATGTCTGGACTCACCAATTTCCACCAATCTTGGGGAAGTTACTAAAGCGAACCGCTCCAAGGTTATCTATATAAGGATTGGTCTGAATCAAATCAAGGTAAGGGTGTGTTTTCTGAGATTTTACATCCGATAAAGTTGAATTCCATTTCTTGTGAGAAACTAACTTAGCCATCGGAGGGTGTTTGGCTGGTCCACTCCGATCCCCTTTTGATTGTGTGTTCATCATTGTAGGCCTTCTACAACCACTAGTAGCCCACCGAAGCCGGAGTATTCAGCCTACTGATCTGTGCAATATCAATTAATATAGAGAATCAAATGGAAAATTAATAACACCAATGACTTGTCTAGCAAATTAACATTAATGACTGGTCCTACTAGTAACAAGCTACTTTTGTCACATTCGACAGTGCCCTTAGTTTTTACTCGCATCAAAGCAAAGGCTACTAGCAACATTCTACTACAAGCAAATTGACAAGAAGCTGCAAAACGTGAATCTATTAAAATACAATATTTATAAAATTTAATCCTTTACACAAAACAATAGTATTATATAAGTTAAGACCCAAACAACAAGTACAGATTACAAAATATAATTACAAAATAGAGTTAACAACTGATATCTACTTAAATTAAATAAACGGTACAGATTAAAAACCTTTAAATTTAATGGTCAAGATTTGGTTGGTACCATAGCCACTAAAAAAAACACGAGGAACCATAGAATAACTCTTAAAATAAAAAGAATATATAAAGTAGTAAATGTAAGCCAAACACTAGCTTCAACAAATCCGCTTTCTCTTTCTCAAAAAAAAAAAAAAAAAATCCTCTTTCTCATATATTTTTCGAGAAAAGCGGCAGATCATTTCTCTCATATATTTGCTCCAGCCATGCCTCTCAGCCTCAACGCCTTCATTCCCCTTCAAACGCACCGTTTAGGTGTGCTGCGCTCCGTCGCAGCAGTCCCACGTGGCGCTGGTGAACGAACCGGTGCTCGACGCTCGGGTCCCCGAACGAACCGAGATCCGTTTCGGCCTCCCTAGCAAAGGCCGCATGACCTCTGTTACTTTAAATCTTCTCAAAGTACGCATTGCTTTTTTTTTTTTTTTTTTCCTCTCTGTTTGGTTCCCGAGAAAATTGCATTGCATTGAAATTTCTTATAACTTTTGTCTTTTTTGTGTGAAAGGATTGTCGATTGTCTGTGAAGCAAGTGAATCCACGACAATACGTTGCGCAAATTCCTCAGGTATGCGAAAGCGTTTCATTGTTTTTTGTGAATTGCATTTGTGAGAATTAGAAATAGGCTTAAATACATTGTTGGTCCCTAAAATTTTGTGCATGAGCGATTTTAGTTTTCTAGGGACCAAAAATTGATCATTTCGAGTTTATGAGTGAGTCAAAGCAATCTTGGGGACTAAAAACAATCATTTTAAGCTTGTTAGGGACTAAAAGCTATTACTTTAAGCTTGTTAGGGACTAAAAATGATTAGTTTATGATTTTTAGGGTCTAAAATCGATAACTATAAGTATTTTTAGAGACTAAAAGCAATCAAATTTAGTTTGCTAGGGACTAAACGCGATCAAATTTAGTTTTTTGGCCTTAGAAATGACATTTTGTTGTTGAAAATCAGGAATCAGTGATAATTCTGAAGGAATGCTGAGATTGATTTTACTCGTTCAGTCATTTGTTCTAACTGATACTTTATAAGCAACTGGTTTTGAGTCTGACACTTGTTTAAGTAAAGAATGCTGTGATTGCATTCCCAGTTGATTTTCCCTTCCTTTTTACAACATGCAGCAATAGTCTCATTACCACTGTCATTGGACTCAATTAACCTGACTTGAGTCATGCCCAACTTTAGCCATGTTTAGTGTTTTTGGTTTAGTTTATAAATAAATGACCTAAGAAAAAATTAATCTATGTATGAAAGATTCTTAGATGTTAGCTCAGAATATAATGCTGCCCAATGCAGTAATATGAACTAGCATCTTTGGGCAAGTACAGTGGGGCATGTGTCATATTGCTTGAATTATTTTGTATGAGTTGCTTGAAAAGTTAACAATGGAAAAGACATGTATAGGTAGCTCTTAAAAAAATTGTCGCATGTTTTTGTTATTGTGTACTCCAATAATTCATAAGTCAATCAGCTATGATGGCACTTCCTGGGTTCAAGCCCATTGGATGCCTGTGTGACTGACCAATAATATAAATAGTTTAATCCTAAGTACATTCTGTAGCCAATATTATTAATACCCATGTGTTCTGCAGCTTGCCAATTTGGAAGTTGGTTTCAGCGCCCAAAAGACATTGTTCTAAAATTGTTACCTGGAGATCTAGAGCTTGGTATTGTGGGTTTTGATACAGTCAGTGAATATGGCCAGGTAAGCATTAAGTTATGAATTGTTTCTGGTTCATTATTTGGGTAATTGGGTCCCTGGGTGTTCTTTTGATGTTTACATATATATGGGCATAGTGACAATATTTTGCTTTATAAGTTGAAAAGTAAAAACTGAAATGCCTTCCCCTTTCTGCCTTAAGGGTAATTTTCCTACCATTACACCAACCCTACTTTCTTGTGCTATGCATTTAGAACTCTCTCTCTCTGTCTTACTCTCTCTGTCTCTCTGTGGTTAGTTTGAAGGCCATATGTTTGAAAAAGTATCCTTTACTTTGATGAGGAAAATGCTTGTGGAGCGTGCACAAGTGTGTGTGTATATATATATTAAATAAATAAAAAATTGAACTTTAGGTTTGTATTGGATGTTTGATCCTAACCTAGTTTATGACATCTTCAGTATCAATGATCTATAAATCATTAAGATTGGATACTCAATGTTACTAAAGTTATTTAGAATGCCTATTAA
Organism: Quercus lobata; assembly: GCF_001633185.2. Classification (NCBI taxonomy): domain Eukaryota; kingdom Viridiplantae; phylum Streptophyta; class Magnoliopsida; order Fagales; family Fagaceae; genus Quercus; species Quercus lobata. The sequence continues at coordinate 71,347,743 of NC_044907.1, read as the reverse complement.
GTTGATTACTCAATGTTACTAACTGGAGTAATTCAAAATGCCCATAAGGTTAGATACTCAAGCAACCTTTGTCACTTTCTTTTGCACTCTGCTATTTGTTACTCTGTTTTTTCTGTGTTGCTGGCTGTTCCAGCTGTGCTTCTATAGTGTCTTTGTACTGATCTGATGTATTTCCTTGAAATAAAAATTTCTCATTCATAAAAAAAGGGTTTAGATACTCAAGCATGGCTTAGAACCCAGATCAAAATTGTAAGATTTGTTTCAGGGAAGAATTCAATCTCTTAAACGCACACACATGCATCCAATGAACACTCTAATTATGTTAAGCATTCTTCCCTTTGTCATTACCTCAATAGAAACTTGTGCACATAGTTTACACCTTGGAAAATAGGCAGAGTGCTTCCAAGACCCTCCATATTGGGGTTTACAGACATATGAATGCAATGGCATCCAGTAATTGGCTGATAGATGCTCTGCCATACTCATAGAGGTGGACTTTAGTAAAGGGAATGATACTTTTATCAAAGGGAAGAGTTGCAATTAGCACCTGATCATGGACTTGTTATAAAATTTAACTTGCAAAATTTCCTTGTTTCTTGTGTACACCGTGTACTAGGACAGTGCTTTATTTGCTCCTTTTTTTTTTTTTGAATGAAATTCTATTACTTACTTTAAAAAAAAAAAAAAAAACCTTTTGTTCTTATCAAGGATTGGTATGAGGAAGTGCATTACTATTAAAAATTCGTCATTTTTGTTCCTGCTGTCAGGGGAATGAAGATCTTATTCTTGTTCACGATGCTTTTGAGTATGGGGACTGCCATTTATTACTGGCTGTAAGTTGTTCTTGCAGACAACCAACCGAAACTCACTGCTTATCTCATAAATTTTACTGTTAATAATCTTGGTACATCACTGATCATAACAATCTTGGTATATCCTTTATCCTTTCAGATTACCAAATATGGGATTTTTGAAAACATAAATTCTCTAAAAGAGCTAGCACAAATGCCTCAATGGACTGCTGAAAAGCCTCTGCGAGTTGCTACTGGATTCACCTACGTATGATCTGTGTTTCGTTTTATTATTTTATGAAAAGTTCAGTTTATTTTTTTTATTTTTGTAACATTTTCAGTTTTGGCCCTATCCTTCTGCACAGCTAGGTCCTAAATTTATGAAAGAAAATGGACTAAAGTATGTGACTTTTTCAACTGCTGATGGAGCACTGGAGGCAGCTCCTGCGGTGAGAAATGCATTCTTTCTCTATGATTTGCAGATTTCTTTCTTTCATTTTGTTATTCTCTTTTTCCTCAATTTACAACTGAATTGTTGCTGTCCATTGAGATAGTTGATCTAGTCCCTCGTCATATATTAGCACAATGCATGTTGTTCTCGGGGAAGAGGCTTAGAATTTCTTTTGATCCAGAATATTGATCACCCTGTTAGTCAGTTTACTTGTTATTAACATATTCTTAATATTCTTTTCCCTTTTAAAGAAGATTGTTTATTTTGGTTATCTAATTATTTATATTCTTTACTGTTTTACCAGATTAGTGGTTGATGAGATAAATTGTTTGATTGTCAGTTCTGTATACAGCACTGGACAATCTCTTTTCATTTTCCTCCACTGCTTAGAGACGTAATTTTTTGAAAGATGATAAGAACGGAAACTATAAATAAGCTAGTATGGTTTTTTTTTTTTTTTGGGTGGGGGTGGGAGGGTGGGGGGGAAGTTGGTCTAGTTCATAAAAAGGCATAGAAAGAAATTGAGAGAATGAATAAAAAATGGATAGAAGAACAACTAAAATAGAAATAGAAGCTAAGATGGGTTTGAAAACTGTGTGAAGTCCTTGCTGCTTAGGACTTTGTTTGAGTGGTCCCGTATTTGGGGGTTTACGCATTGTCATTCTTTGTTTAATTTTCTTAATTCTGTTAGCCTTTCTTTTTGATTGGTTTGTATTTTTTTCAGTGCAGTGAGTTTACTATCGTAAATCCATTGTACTTCTATTATCAATAAATTTGTTATTACCTATCAAAAAAAAAAGATGGGTTTGAAAACTGAAATAGAAATAGCTGAGCTCATTCACTGAAAACACAACTAAATGAGCTATGCAGAGGGGAAGGCAGTCTCCAACAGAGGAATCCATATTGTTGGCTTCACAGGTTTCTTAAAAGGAAAATATGGCTTTTTTTATTTCGAGGGGTTTGAAGTCAATGTATAGCTGACCTTAATTCATACGAAAGGATACAGTTGTAAAGTGCAATTTAGATGCTACTTTCCACCTTTTTTTTATTTATTTTTATTTTTAAAGGTTTTGTTTTGCTTTTGACTGGTAACTCTTCAAACCCACCATAATGCACCCCAGATTGGGTCACAAGCCCGCATGACCAAGCTTGGCTACTTTTCTACTTTGACTTCTGTTAGTTTTATTATAAAATAAATTAAAAATTGTAAGAAACCTTGAAATAATTGATTTTCATTGGACACATTGCTTGTCTTCCCTTGAATTCTCTCCACTTCTCCACAGAGAAAGAAAAAACGATGACCCTTCAAGCACATTTTGTTCACTATCGTGAACACAAAGCACTCTTTTCAATAAAGCTTCTATTACCTATCCAAAAAAAAAAAAAAAAGATGACCCTTTTCCTCTTTACCCTTCATTCTCCCTTTTGGTGTTTTTAGGTGATGAGCATAATGCTCACTAAAATGTTGATAAATATGTCCTAAATTAAGAATCCTAAATGCTTCAACAAGCTGTGGATAACAAACGACACGGATGATCGTATATGGTTCAGTTTTGTTTTGTTCAGTCTGTTGTCATGTTACAGCTCTTTCTGCAGTATTTGCCTTAATAAGATTTAGCACTTCAAATATCCAATTGGTCAAATTTGTCATAACATAGAGCTGTACGCAAATGGCTTCTAAAGGAAAGTTGTGGGTCTTGGGTGACAGTTCTGTATGTAAAGCAATTAAAATATGAATAAAATAATTCATTTTGTTGCATAATATTTCCCGTGGAATATGTTGCCTTTTGGTTTAAGACGTTCATGGTTTGGATAATGATGTCACTAGTTTAATTGGAAATTTTGTATTGGATAATGGTGTTATCAAGTGTAGCTGATTGCTTAATAAATACATGCTATCTCCACTTGAGTTTTATATAGACTACTTGTCTTTACTGTAAATTCAGATGGGCATAGCTGATGCAATTGTAGACCTTGTGAACAACACTGAAAGAAAACAACTTGAAAGAAATTGAAGGTGGAATTGTGTTGGAAAGCCAGTTAGCTATCTTGGACCTTGCCAAGCATCAGATTTTGTAGTTTCTAGAATGCTATTAAAAGAGGGACTTCAGGCAACTGCTTTTGTGATAGTTAATTTTGCATTGTCTTTATCACATCTTGTCATACAACATTCTTCAGGCTGTTCTTGTTGCAAGCCGGAAAGCATTGATCCAGAGGAAAGGTGCATTGGACATAACACAAGAGATTCTTGAAAGATTGGAGGCACGTTTTGAGGGTTGTTGGTCAGCCGGCATTATCTGGACTGCAGGTGTGCATGATCGTGGGAAACTTAGTTGGGAGAAGAAAAGTGATTGATTTTATTCCAAAGCACACCTGCAGTCCAGATAATGCTGGCTGACTCAGTATTCTCTTGGCCACTTCCTCCACACTACCCCTCATGTTTGCAGAAACTTGCCAGTGAAGTGTGTAACCAACATAAAACTAAATTTAAATAAAATGCAGCCCTAGAAGAAGAACATGACATGCCATGACCTGTACAACAACTGAGAGCGGTGAGCCATTTTATTATCTATATTTTTTGGTAAGTCCATTTTATTATCTATATGTAATATTAATTATTTGTAGTGTTACGTATGCTGGTTTTCCCATCTCTCTTTACGATGTCATGAGGAAAATGTTAGTTCTTCGGCCCAGGCTTGTGTGACATTCTGTGGCATGGATTGATATTTTCCCATTAGACTAGTGTTTAGCCTTTTGGATAAAAAGATGATACTAGAGTAGCAAATGTTTTAGCTCTCTATCAACATAGACTAGTGTTTAGCCTATGATTAAACAGAGCTAAAACATTTGCTACTCTAGTTAATATTTAATCATAGACTAGTGTTTAGCCTTTCTCTTATAGCTAATTTTACAGAATTAACTAGCTTTTGAAAGGTTCACCTCTCCCCCCCCTCTGTACAAAACAGACAAGAAGGAAAATAAGAATATAGCAACCATGTCAAACACTCAAAAGTCTCAATCTTTCTCACTTTTTTAGGTTCCAACACTAACTCACTCCACCACCCTTCTTCCTCGCCACTTCAAGCACAGTAATTTCTCAAGCTTCGTTCGCCAGCTCAATACATATGGTTTCAGAAAGGTTGATCCAGATCGATGGGAATTCGCAAACGAAGGGTTTCTGGCAGGGCAAAAGCATCTATTAAAGACTATCAAAAGAAGAAGACATGTCACACAGGGTACGCAACAAGAAGGAGGAGGAGCTTGTGTTGAATTGGGACAATATGGGTTAGAAGGTGAGCTTGAGATATTAAAGAGAGATCGAGGCTTGCTAATGGCCGAAATTGTGAGGTTGAGGCAGCAACAACAGAATTCAAGGGAACAAATGATTTCAATGGAGGATAGGTTACAGACCACTGAGATGAAACAGCAACAGTTAATGAATTTTCTTGCTAAAGCACTCAATAACTTTATCCAGCAATTTAGTCAGATGAGTGCTCAAAGAAGAGGACTACCAGGGTGTTGAAATTGGACAAAAGCGTAGACTTACTGCAAGCCCAAGTGTGGAGAATTTGCAAGAAGAAGACGTGTCTGTGTTGGCAGGCAGTAACCAAGTTGTGGACTTTACAAGCCAAGATCAAGAAGAAACGGCAACTATGGAAACATTTTTCTCAGCTGCCTTGGACAATGAATCAAGCAGTGATATCAATGACCCCATTGCAAGTTCAGTACCCACAAGAAGTGGTGCCAATTTGGATTCTGTCAATGAGACCATATGGGAAGAACTATTGAATGAAGATCTAATCCCTGAAAATCCGGAAGAAGAAGCTGTGGTTGGTGATAAGTTGGAAATTGATGTGGAAGTGGAGGATTTGGTCGCAGAACCTGACGACTGGGGTGATGATTTCCCAAGACCTCCTCGATCAAATGGTTATCTCAAGTCGATGCCGTGACCAACCCCATATATGAGATGATGATGTTGTGGTATTTTTGTATGTTTGTGTTGGTCTCTGCAACTCTACTCATGTATAGCCTCATAAAAGGGATGGTGAGAGTTGCAAAGAGGCCAACACATTTTGCTCTTCTGTATCCTTTAATGATAATTTAATCGTCCATATATTTTTCCAGCGAAACTTAGGAACAGTTTTTTAGGTTCTGTACTTCAGGTTCCCAATAGAATTCAATCACAAGGTTATATTGACCAATGAACCACATGATTGAATTCAATTGTCATTGTTCTTTGAAAAAGGTAACATTGTTTTTGTTGCATCAGTAACCATGTGGTTGAATTTTTGTTGCATTAGTAGTCATGTGATTGAATTTAGTTGGAAAACATAAGGTATAGCATCTAAGGAACTATACTTAAGGCTTGCCCGTTTTATAATACCTTCTAGTGTGCTTTGAATCAGTTCACAGGCTTATGATTTGTTGTTTATGTTCTGCATTTTGCAGGCAGTCTAGCCAATGGAAATTTGTATAAGGAGGGCATTAAGCATTGACTCATTCCCAAGCTACAGCTACAGTCTCTGCTGTATATATGCATGTTTGATACCTTGCTAAACTATCGTGGCTGGGAAGTTCCAGTTCATTAATTTGTATATGTAGATATCAGCTATGCATAGAAACTTCATCCATGCAGATGTTAGCTATGTACAGAAAGTACTCAAAACGTTTTTTGTCATTTTTCTCCTCGGATGTAGATATGGACTTCTTGTTACTAGTTTGTTATATGGCTTGCATTACTATTATTTATGTTGTTAATGAGCTGTTCTTGGTTTCTGAATGTAGTCTCTATTTTTGCTGGCTGACTAATATGGCTTTCTCAGTTTCTCTTACAGAGTTACAATGTGTTTCAGCTCATTGCTTGGTGCATAATGGCTATAAGGTCTGTGCGTATTTGGCCAAGCTGCAATTAAGGATTTGTATTCTTCTTGGTAAGTTTAGACTCATAACTCATTAGAATAAGCACTACAAAAACAAACACATTTTTATTTTTGGGTTGACTGTGGCCCGGATACCCTGTGAACTAAGAGGTATCTGCATGCAAGCTGGTTTAGCTTTCTGCAACTAATGGACAGGAAAGTTTGGTCTTGTTTCTGTCTCTGCAATAATTATTTATTGGCTTAGATATATGCATTTTCCCTAGTGTGTTACAGATTGTAAGAGGCTGTGGGATCCATACACTATAGAAAGGAAAAAAAAAAAAAACATATATGATGTATAAGAAACCTTCTCCTATGATGCCTTTCTTGTTTTTCCCTTTCTATGGCTGTGTGGATTACCATCTGGCCAAAACTATTCAGGTACCATTTCTTGTGCTCTACTGAAACTTTATCTGGTGTAACTTCTGAGTAGTTTAGTTGGATAGTAATGCCTTATGTATGTAGTTAGATTATGTTCAATTCTGTTTTATTTATTTTTGGGATTAAATGATAAATTAATCTTTAAATTCTGTAAATCTTGTACTTACCAGTAGCTACATTAATGAAGGAGACTAGGATGGGCCCTATGGGATAATGAAGGAGACTAGAGAAATAGTCTAGAGATCATATCATTCTTTGTTATAAAAAAAAAGCCTTTTGTTTTTTGGGATAGTGAAGGAGACTAGGATGGGTCCTATGGGTTTTGTCACAAGTAGTCATGAATGACAGAAAGAGCTAGGTGTTCAATCTGGACCTATGGAGTTTAAAAATATGGAACTAATAAAATAAAGGAATTAGTAAATTATAAAAGAATTGAATAGAGAAAAAGGTTCTCTTAATCTCTTCTGTATAGTAGAAGAGACATCTCCTTGGTGAAGACTGTAGTGAAGCAGGGTAGGATGACATTTTGCTAGAGCTTCAGTTCTAAACTTCTAGTGATTATGGATTGCAGCAGACTGAACTAAAACATGCACATCAGGCCTGTTTGGTTGGATTGATGGACCTCTCCCCCCCTAGGATTGATAAGATCTTTTAATGTATGGACAAGCTAGGTATTTCATATGAAACAAATGTCTTGACCGTTACAATTGAAACCAGCTTGTTTTTAAACAGGATGGTTCAACTTCACCTGCTATGACATGCAGGTTTGTCCAGTTTATGTAGCACCAGTTATTGGGTTTTGAGTCTTAACGTGTAGATTCTAACTCATAAGAAATCTCTGTACCCAACTTTTGTGTTGAACCATATAATATATATCAAAAGACAAGGACACTAGTTTCTGGCATCTCTCATCTCGCTAGGGATTTTTGTATATGGTTCCACATTGAATTGAGTTTCCCCGACCAGAAATCCACCTGCAAACTTAATTGTTTGGATATTGGCTGATGCAGGTTGGAGGCAGTGGAGTTCTTTCTCTGTTAACCTACATTTTTGATGCAGAGACTCCAAGATGGCGCAAGCTTCTCAGAAAATTTGGACTTTAGTCCATTGTAGCAAATGCGTTGAGCATGTTAGTGCAGTTATGTTAGTTGTATCAATGTTGACGTGTTTTTTGCGCTCATCCCAGCTAGAAGGCAGAGGAGCATATTTCTCGGGCAGCTTTTTCTTTAATCCTAATGCTATGTTTGGAAGTTTGGAGGGAGAGGAGGGTATAAGGGAAGGGTTATCTTCCACCTTGTTTGGATGTTTTTAAAATTAAGGAGGGGGGAATAATTAGCCATTTCTTTTGTTTTGATGTTTTAAAAATTAGGATGGGAAGGAGAGGAAATGCAATGACATTGATACAACTACATAACTACAATAACATGCTCAAATGTACAACATTGGTCTTGCAATATTGGTCTATGATTAATTTGTTAGATTAAATTATTGTGACTATAAAGTGCAATATTTCTTTTGATATATACATACATATATATATATATATATATTTTTTTTTTCTTTTTTTCAAAAATTATAATTTGTAATGAGTTCAAAATTTTCATTGGACTTGAAATGATAACCATATTTAATTAGATTCTTAACAATTTTTATGACAATGGTCACAATATATCTTCATGATTAGGCTTAGAATCACATGTCTGCCCATGATATGCCCTTAAAGAAACTAGTTTCTGAGACAATGTATATTATATGGCCCCCCTTTAACTGGGTCCATAACATAGTCAACATGTACAATAAATTTATCAAATTTATCTAGTTTCATTTTAGTTCAAATCCAAAAATCATATACAACAAAATCAGAGTTTAGACTTATATTTCCTTCAAATATTGGTTCTTTTGACAAATTTACACATTCCTAATCCAAGTTTGAGGAAATAGGAACTGTCTAAAAATCCAATTGGGTTTAATACAACTATAATATTTCAATAAGGAAGAAATTATATTTCTTTTCTTTAAATCTATGTTGCAAAATTAGCTAAATAAATTTTTTTTAATGAAATACAAAAGAGTATTTAATAAATAGAACTTTGTTTTTGAAGCAAATAAAACTAGCCAAGATAAGATTACTGACCTATCAACAAGCTTATAAAAACTGAATACTTCTCTTTAAATCTACAAGTTGAACCAAAAACCAATTTTTAGACTAATCCAACTGCATCAATCTTATATAAATAATACAATTTAACAATGGATTAGTTAGCAAAAATTTGTAATGATGGATCATAAGCTCTCTAAAAGTTTCTAAAGAGTGCTTGGATCTGGTTCCTTCACTAGAATGTGAACACTAATCTGTTGTCTAATGGTCCTTTCGGATTACGGGATAGTAGAGTAGAGTTAGCTGAAACCACAAAGCACAATCACGTCTTAAGGTTTGCAAATCAATCCACGCATCAAAGAGAGGAGAACCATGGCATTATCCATTGAAAAAGTTTTCTTATAAGTAGCTCTACTACTGTAATTTTTGTATAGCTATGATAACCTGGGTGCTTAGTTTGATATCAAACCAAAAAAGACTAAACCATCAATGTATAATACAAGCCTATCTATGTTGTAAATATATACCCGCCGAGACTAGAGAATCATCTCCCCACCTAAACCATTAGATATTCCTCATTCAACCTAGCCTTACTTTATGGCCCCTACAATCTCAAGCCATCCTCATCTCTTCAAAGATTCAACTCACACCAGACCGTGTCTTTTCCTAAGGCAAGCCACTAACTCCAAAAGGCGACACCACATCCACTAAGATGGTTATTAAAAAAACTTAAGGGTTAAAAAACACTTTATTAATGGGAAAAGTGACATTTTATAATGCACCAAGAATCTGGGTTTCTTTTGCTCACTATAATTAGATTCTTGCAAATATCAAGAAAGTGACCTCAACTATGTCGTTTTAGAAGGAGTTATGCCTTGACCATTACAAGAATCCAAGTGTTACCAAGCCAACCATTTTGAGTCTTTTAAAGCTATCACACTATCACATGTCGGAATCCTTGTAATTTATAAAACAACTTCATCAAGAAATACAAGAAATAGAGAGTATCGCAATTGCTTCTAAAACGATTATATATATATATATATATATAGAGAGAGAGAGAGAGAGAGAGAGAGAGAGAGAAGACAATGCCATAAATTATATGGTTTAGTCTCAAATCCTAGTAAATAGGTCTTACTTACATTAAGGAGTTAGTGAGGGCTACTATCAGCCACCCATATGAATGAACAAAGTATAGAGATGAAAATTGACCTTTTAACAGCCAATTATGTTCAAATTACACGTTCCAATATTTTACAGGAACAAATACCAAAAGGCTTTAGAATGAGGAGTTTGTATAAATTTTGCGAAACCTTGAGAGAGAGAGAGAGAGAGAGAGATAAGTGGTTTGGGCACTGATAAGTCTTCAACAACGAAAACATTTCATTGCTATTAGGGCTCTCTTAGACTTAGCTAGTGGAGGCTCTGCTGACTCAAATGAGGCTCACACTTATCATTATGGTCGAAATGCTAAACTCTCAATGACAAAATTATTTTGATAATTTTTGTAAAAAGGATTGGGTTGTTCATTTTTGGTAAAATTGGTCAATTGTGCTTAATTATATTTAGCTTTTCTATTGGTAATTTTTGTTATTGTAGAATTTTTTTGGGATGTTTATTTTGTTTTAGATGGGTCTAAATGTAATAATAATTTTATGAAACAAAATTGCATAGACACTTTAGTTGGGGTGGTTATACCCATGTCAGACATAGTCATTTGACACTTCCGCACACGTGGATCTAATGAAAATGCCTAAAAAATATAAAACCTAGTGTAGTAGCCTTGATTGATGATTATTTCATACTGGATTTGTAGTTTCAATTCAAGTGTTTACTGAAAATTTTAAAATTGTCAACAATCTTTGTATTGGATTTTTTGCATAACTTGATAATTGTATAGTCACCCTATTTCCAACCTTAGACACCACAATAAACACACAACTATGATTAAGTTGCAGATGTTGCATAAGAACAATTAGAGAGCACATAAGGTTATACACCTTCGGTTTTATAGTATATATAAATAATAAAAAAATAAACATTAAGAAAGTGACCTCAACTATGTTATTTTATAGGGAGGTATGCCCCTAAATGTGATGGAAGCTACCAAGGGAAATACGTAGGAAGTTAATTGGTATATTCAAATATTTGTGGAAGAAACCAAGTTAATTCCAGTTGATTTTTTTTGTGAACAAGAGTAATTATTGTGGTTGGGCTAATTTCTTGAGATGCTTTTTTTTTTTTTTTTTTTTTGGTTTTAGATTTTAGATCTAAATTTTTTAATAACTTTTAAAAAATTACTATTGTGATGAGCGGTTATTAGTAAATAAAAAAGTAACTTCAATGCCCAAATGTAAAATTATAGTTAGATGTGATATTGGTACTGTTTACTATGATGATTGAACTGTCAATTGTAAGGAAAAAAATAGGGTACCACCAAACATGACAAAAGTACGGTCAAAAGTAATGTTGGTACTATCCAATGTAATAATGGAACCGTCAAATTTTAGAATAAAAAATAGGGACCACTAAATGTGACAAAAATAGAGTCAGATGCGATGTTGGTACATGATGATGCCGAGATCGTCAGTCAATTAGGTTCGTCCAGATAGGTCAGCACGGGCTTTGTCTTTGTACTTGCAAGGTTAAGAATAGAATTCTCTCTGGGTGGTCATCGATGTGGTGTCGGCCAAGGAATCTCGGATGGTAAAGTCAGTGAATGGAATTGGCAGAGAGGGCTTATGAGAGCTAGCGTAAATAATCAAAGTATCAGTATCTCAGTGTGTGTGTGGGTGTGTGTGTGTGTGTGTGTGTGTATGTACCTTCTTTAGCTCTAAAGTGTATCTTATATATATCATCTTTTCTTCTAGTTGTTGTACCCTATTTATGGTGGCATAAGTGCCTCTTTTGTAACGCCTCTGGGCTCATTCAATGTAGGCTTTGATAGGTCTCCAACGGTCTTCTTGGTTGATTAGTGACCATTCGAGGTATTGAATGTTCCTCTTTATGGCGCTTCTACCATTGTCCATGCTGGGTCTGGGTGGACGATGGTACTTGATGGGCTCGTCTGGACAATGGTATTTATTAGGCCTATCAGTACTGCTTATTGTGACAATGGAATCATCAAACTTGAGAAAAAATAAAGGAACCACTATATGTGACAGAAGAACTGTCAAATTTGATATTGGAACTGCACAATGTGATAATGGAACCATCAAATTTGAGAAACAGATAAAGGAATCACTAAATGTAACAAAATAACTATCAAATGTGATGTTGAAACTGCATAATGTGAGAATAAAACCATCAAATGTTAGAAACAAATAACGGAACACCGAATGTGACAAAAAAACTGTCAAATATGATGTTGGAACTACACAATGTGGGGATGGAATCGTCAAATATGAGAAAAAAGTAAGGGAACCACCAAATGTGACAAAACAACTGTCACATGTGATGTTAGAACTGCATAATGTAATGATAGAACCGTCAAATGTGAGAAAAAAGTAAGGGAACCACCAAATGTGGGAAAAGAACTATCACATGTGATGTTGGAACTGCTCAATATGAGGATGGAACTGTCAAATGTGAGAAAAAAGTAAAGGAACCACCCAATGTGACAAATGAACTGTCACATGTGACAAAAATAGAGTAGATGCAATGTTGGTATTGCTTAATATAACAATGGAACTATCAAATTTGAGAAAAAAATAAATAAATAAAGGAACCACTATATGTGACAAAAGAATTGTCAAATGTGATATTGGAATTGCACAATGTGATAATGGAATCTCAAATGTGAGAAAAAAAATAAGGGAACCACCAAATGTGAGAAAAGAATTGTTAAATGTGATGTTGGAACTGCACAATGCGAGGATGGAACTGCACAATGTGAGGATGAAATAGTCAAATGTGAGAAAAAAAATAAGGGAACCACCCAAGATGACAAAAGAACTGTCATATGTGATGTTGGAACTACACAATGTGAGGATAGAATCGTCAAATGTGAAAAAAAAGTAAGGGAATCACCAAATGTGACAAAAGAACTATCACATGTGATGTTGGAACTGCACAATGTGAGGATGAAACCGTCAAATGTGAGGAAAAAAATAAGGAAACCACCAAATGTGAGAAAAGAACTGTCACATTTGATATTGAAACTACAAAATATGAGGATGGAACCGTCAAGTGTGAGAAAAAAGTAAGGGAACCACCCAATGTGACAAAAAAACTGTCACATGTGATGTTGGAACTGCACAATGTGAGGATGGAACCGTCAAATTTGAGAAAAAAAGTTAAGGAACCACCAAATGTGAGAAAAGAACTATCACATGTGATGTTGGAACTGCACAATGTGAGGATGGAACCATTAAGTGTGAGAAAAAAGCAAGGGAACCACCCAAACTGTCAAATGTGAGGAAAAAAAAAAAAAGAACCACCAAATGTGAGAAAAGAACTATTATATGTGATGTTGGAACTGCACAATGTGAGGATGGAACCGTCAAATGTGAGAAAAAAGTAAGGGAACCACCAAATGTGAGAAAAAAATTGTCACATGTAATGTTGGAACTGTACAATATGAAGATGGAACCGTCAAATGTAAGAAAAAAGTAACCAGGTATAGCAGGTTACCTACTAGTGGATATCGTACCCCTTTTTTTTGGTACCATAGAATTACCCATAGATTCAATGTGCACGTATATTATGATAATCAATGACATTATTGAACTCCTCTAGTTTACTACACTATAATGTAAAATCACATCGTTAGGTTGTGTAGTTATGCCCCTGTACAACATTTAGAGGTCTTGGTTCAAACTATCAAAGGGAAACGTAGGACCCAATAATAAGTTCTTCCTTTTTTGGTTACTATGGGACAGTCAAAGCGCGCAGGACCCAATTTCGACATTTTCTTTTCCCTTTTTTCTAGTTTAAATTTTTTTTTTTTGAGAAATAGTTAAAATAATTTTGTTGGCCTTATGGGGAGATAGTACTTAGTGGTCACCCTATGGGGTCGCTGTAATGTGCAAGTATAGCATATTGGTGCTTGACAGCCCAACCTGTGGGACAATGCATTGAAAAACCTCTTATGCTCACTTGCAACAAGTATAGAGACTGGACTTTGCATCCTGCAAAAACTAAAGTGTGTCTCTTCTTAACATAAATTGGTTTTAGAAGTAGTGGTTAGTGTTGCGGTCTTAACAAATTTCAAGGAAAAAAAAAACCTTTAGAATTGGATACTTCTTTGCCCCCTAAATTGCAAGTAGAGATTGTCCTACCTACCTAAAAAGATATTTAAATGATGACTTTACCCATATGTTTGGATGAAGGAAAATGAGAGGAAGTAAGGAGAGGCGCAAGAAGTATATTTTAATAACATTACCCATATGTTTGAATATATTATATTTTAATATATTCTAATCGTCTTCTTCTCTACTTACCTCTCCTATTTCTCCATCTCCCGCATTCCATACATAGATGTGTCCTAGATTTGCTATGACAAATGCTTTAGTCAAGCTCAAGATAAAAAATTAAAAATTTTAAAAATCCAGCTAATCTGATAGGATGGATAATGGACACCGTATGCTCCAAATTTCTCCTCTTAGGGCTTCAAGAATGGCATATTATAGTTTATAGATAGATATATTTTGTGCTCAGTCTGTAGTATCTAAGGAGCAATGCTCTCAAGAAGTTGTTATCGTAATGATCCCCACTAGTTGTAGCTCAATAGTGTGAGTAAATGGTTAGGAGTTTCTCATTTCTACCTTCCTTCTTTTTTTTTTCTTTTATTAAATTTTTATTTACCCTAGCACTACTTATTTTTTGTACTTGATTACCATAGTACAATATATTTGGTTACTTGAGATAATTTGTGGAAGAAGGCACATTGAATTGAACCAGGTTGTAGAGGAGAGTGAAAAGGATGATCTAATTCTTTCTAATTGGGTTCTAAGTTGTGTGATTTATGGGAAGCTAGAGATGTACTTTAATGTAACTTGGACATTAAATTAACCATTGATAACAACATTTAAATCATAATTTGATAATTTCATGATCAATTATAATAAGAGAAAAGAAGAGGATGTTAAGGTCTGTAACGACCATTTTTAAGTTATATGTCATTTTTTTCTCTCTCCTCTTCTCAACACTAATGGAAGTCAATCTCAAATTAACGAAACCAACAAGATCATCTTCCATCTACTTTAAAAACTTTAGGTCCTATTTTAATATTTCAATACTCCCTCATATTAACTTGTACGCAAAAAAACTCAACCCCAAATGGTATCTAAAGCTTCATCTTTTATTTGGATTCATTATCCATTTTATGATAATCAATGACAAAGGATATCATTATTGAATCTGATTTACTACACTATGATGTAAAATCTCATGGTTTGTTGGTGCAGTTAGGCCAGTGTACAAGATTTGGAGGTCTTGTTTTAAGGACTGGATTACTATCAAAGAAATTGGTAGGCCGAAGTTCAAACCCACCACTCAAGGTTGGCATCACTGGAAAATCTTCCTGGCAAGGCACATGATGAAATCCAGTGGTGTACCATAATACTATATCCTTGTTTTCAATTTTCCTATTCCTGCATTTGTATTAAAAAAAATTTTAAAAAAAAAAGACATACAAAAAAAAAAAAAAAAAGTGCATTTGAAAACATTAGTCACAAGTACCATAATCAACAATTATTTTCTTGTAAATTTCTAGCTAGCAAAGTTTAAAAGTAGAATAGAGGATTTGTATTCATTATCTACTACCTGAGGCTCCAAACTGCTAAGGTATCGTCTCCTTGACTTTGATCAACATATAGTCCTCCTGCCCATTTTTCAGACTTGTTATACAGAGTAACCCACACATCTTTATTAGTAAAGGCTCCTCGAATTTGTGGATAATCATTGTACAACAAGAGAGGGCGTGTCGCTGGTCCTGGAATTAGACGATAACCAACATTGTTCCCAACTTTGGTTTTCTTATTAGGATTCACAACTACTAGCTCAGCTAGTTTCAAGCCAAACTGAATTCGAGCATCAGATTCAGTTTTAGCAATTTCACTCACTATTGTCCAATAGCTTTTCCTTGGTGAGCTATGGTTTATTAGTTTGATTGTTTCCAAATTGTTTTTGACAAAGGAATTGTCTTCAGATCCACGTCAAGGTCAAG
Source organism: Quercus lobata (assembly GCF_001633185.2). Lineage (NCBI taxonomy): Eukaryota > Viridiplantae > Streptophyta > Magnoliopsida > Fagales > Fagaceae > Quercus > Quercus lobata. Next base: position 71,331,935 of record NC_044907.1, on the reverse strand, counting down.
ATAGTACGTTAAGAAGTGATCATGGTACACACCAATAGTGTTTTTTGCTAACAATGTGCCATGCACATTCTCTTTTATTTGATCTGTGTAAGTATATATCACACCCTTCATCTCTAGAATTCCTGTTAGTCCAGTCTGTTAAGATAGTTTGAGAAAGACTCAAAGTAAGAGACATAAATAAATAGGAAGACATACTATTAATTCATAGGAACTTGCTATGTAGACTAACACCTCATTTAGTTCAAAATTTTTAGGTTTGATGAAAAAATGACAGTAAGTCTGAAGTCATAATAAATTTCACAATTGTTGACTTGTTGTAGTAACAGATTGTAATTGATGTACAATATAAATTATGTTAGTGATAGTCCTAAGTGAAAGTGATATACTAATCAAAATTTGCTAGCTCAATATATAATTGTAAAATTTGTTATGAGATTTATTGGTGTTTGTTGTGTTGATGGAAAAATATTTCTCAAGTTGATAAGATACCCCCAATTTGATGGAGCCACTTGGCTTGAATTCCCAATCAATAATGTAATCATAGTTGCCCACAGTTGCGACCATCCTCACCACTAGGCTCACATCTAGCCTAACTTCCCTAATCTGCAATACCATAAAATTGTCAACTAAAACTACTACTTGTTCAAACAATACAACAAAAATCACAATAATATTACTTACAACTTCCCCGGGAATACCCAATTCAGTGTGACGCCACATTATATTTCCAGCATGATTTTCAAATATGCAGACGGCATTAGATATCTTCACTGGTGTACCATCGCTCGAAGCATAATATGCATCTAAAAATACTGCATTGGCAGGGCAATCGGCTAAGGGCTTAAGTGACACTGCAGATTGACCAGACCCATATTCACCACTATCAAAAAAGGTTTGGTAGTACCATTCCTCTGTTGGATCCATGTATGGCACAAACAAGTCAAATATGAATCCTCTATATAAAACTTGGTGATATTTTTGCTTCTTAAGGTCATAAATTGATGCTAGAGAAATTATTGGACTAGCTCGTATGTCAAATCCTAGGTGGAATTTCCAGTTGACCCAACTAAATACAAAGAAAAATTGAAGCTTGTTAAAATTTTCAAGTTCAAGAACATGTAGTCCTAGCCCAATCCTTTAAATTAGGACAGGATTGCAATAAGTTTTGTAAAAACTTGTACATAAAATTTGTAATATTTCTAATTTCACTCTAAGAGCAACCACATCAATTAGTGTAAAATTTACATCTATTTTGCAAGAAAAAACCTACTTTTTTCTATTTTACACACTCACTTTTACAAAATTCCCACATCAGTTTATCTATTCTACACATTTATTCAATAAAATAATCATTTTGTTTTAGGGATAATTACCGAAAAACCCACCTGTGGTATAGCCCATTTCCACTTTGCCTACTCGTGGTTTAAAACTTTACACTTTGCCCACCTGAGGTTAGTCTCGTTAGCCTTCCGTAACCCACCTCTCCATTTGCTGTTAGAAAAACACATTTTTAGGCAAAAACAAATATAACAAGAATAAAAAAGCTAGGGTTTTAAATTCTACATGAACTTCAATGAGAACAAAGTAGAGGAACAACACACCAATCAAATGGCTCAATGAAATTATTTTTAATCTATAACAATGTCAACAGTTTCACAACAACTCAAAATTTTGAACCAAATTTTACAAGAAGACCAACATCTCAAAATAACCAACAACATTATCAATAAAGAGAGAGTGAGATAGAGATAAGCCAACAACTGAAGTGTGAGGTATAGATTCCAAGGGGGCTCTGGAGCTTCCCAATGAACATTGTATTGAGGTCGAGGTTGAGCCATACAGAAATTGGCCATCTGGAATTCCTCCAACAAGATTTTCGCCTTGTGTAAAATTGCCTCACAAGCTTATCGCTCCTTCTCCAGATGCAATGCACTCCGATTATACCAAATACACCATGCCACCATTATCACAAACTCCAAGACATCATCCCTTACATTTTCCAAACTTTAGGTGCCACAGGAATTCTAAGAATTCTGGAAAAACCAAATCGTGGGCATCAAATGAATGACCCAAGATCCTCTATACTTCTTGAGCTTTTTTGCAATCCCAAAGGGCATGGCTACTGCTCTCTGACTCGACTCCACACGCCTCACAAACCGAATCAACTATGACATATCTTCGGCATAGATTAGCCTTTGTTGGCAATATATTTTTGCTAGCTTTCCACGCAAACGACTTGACCTTGTTTGGAATATTCAGGCGCCAAAGAGTTCCAAAAGCTTTTGGACTTTTGCTCAGTAGAGGAGCCTTCAGAATTATTGTTACTACTCAACGCCAAAGCCACCTTATATACGCTTCTAATCGTGAAATTTCCCTTTGGCATATAGGCCCAAACCAAACGATCAGCAGGAAGTCTCTCACTTAAAGGAATGCTCATAGGATAGTGCTGGTTTATATCCCCTGCTTTTGATCAATAATTTTCAATGCTTAGGTGATCCACTGGGACAAGGAGTTTTCATCGGAATTTAAAACCCTAACTTTTTTATTCTTGTTATATTTGTTTTTGCCTAAAAATGTGTTTTTCTATTAGCAAACGGAGAGGTGGGTTACAGAAGGCTAACGGAACTAACTTTAGGTAGGGAAAGTGTAAAATTTTAAATCACGGGTAGGCAAAGTAAAAACAGACCATACCACAGGTGGGTTTGCTGTAATTATCCTTTTCTTTTAACACTGTCATCTCTCAACACAACCCCCACAGCCACCATCATCAAGCAACCACCATCATCAACCCAGCCTCCAGCCTCCCATTAAGCAACAAGATCAACACTAGCATCCAACCAAAAAAAAAAGAGTAAGGGAACCACTGAATGTGACAAAAGTTCAGTCACATGTGATGTTGGTACTGCACAATGTGAGGATAGAATCATCAAGTGTGAAAAAAAAATGGAACCACCAAATGTGACAAAAGTTCAGTCACATGTGATGTTAGTACTGCAGAATATAAGGATAGTATCATCAAATGTGAAAAAAAAATAAGGGAAATACCAAATGTGACAAAAGTACAGTCACATGTGAAATTGGTACTGCACAATGTGAGGATGGTACAATCAAATGTGAGAGAAAAAAAAAAGAATCATTAAATATGATAAAAGTACAGTCACATGTGATGTTGGTACCGCACAATGTGAGGATAGTACAATCAAATGTGAGAAAAAATAAGGGAACCACGAAATATGATAAAAGTATAGTCATATGTGATGTTAGTACTACACAATGTGAGAATGGTACCATCAAATGTGAGAAAATGGTAACCCGATATAGTAAGTTGCCTACTAGTGGGTACCGTACCTAAAAAAGGGGGGGGGGTACGGTAGAATTTCTCGACTATAATATGGATACAATTTAAGTCCATGAATACAATTTAAGTCCAGTTTTAGAACAACTAGCATATACCGTGTAATATAAGATTAATAAAAATTATTTTTATAATACACATATTTTAGCAATGAGAATTACTATATTTACAACATTTTATAATACTTTCACAATAAATACTATGTGACAAGTTGTTATTGGTGGGGAAAAAAAAGTAATTTCAATTGTGAATACAAGCTAGGACTAGTAACAACCTATCACTTAAGATTTGTTATAAAAGTGTTGCAAAAATATTATAAATGTAATAGGTCTCTTTACCACCCCATATTCCCAAAAGTAAGGAAAAATATAAAATTCCTTAATATTCATTAAGGTCTCCTGATAGTTTTAATAGGGGAAAAAAAGTCTCCTAACAGTCTTGATTAAAAAATAAAATTTAGGTAAACTACATATTTAATCTCTATACATTTTAATTTGGTCACTAACCTTTTCAATGTCATGTCAATTTAGTCCTTACTGTTAAATTTTGGATGAAAATTGCTAACATAGCAAATGGCCAAAACAAAATTTTAGTTTATTGCCACATCAATGAAAACTAATTTTTTATTTTAGTCATTAGACATGTCATCAATTTTCATCCAAAAGATAATGGTAGTGACTAAATTGACACGGTATTGAAATGTTAGAAACCAAATTGACACAATTGAAATATTAGAGATCAAACTGAAATATGGTAAATAGGATAGAGACCAAATACGTAATTTTCCCAAAAAAAATTCTAAATAACCCTTTGTTATTGGCAGTTACTAATGGGCAAAATAATAATTTTAGCGATAAATTCAAATTATATCTAGTAACAATTTATCAAATTGTGGATGTAGCACTTCACTAAAAAAATAATAATAATAATTAAAAACTAAATAATAAAAAAGTAACTCATCCTCAAAAAGAAAATATATTACAGTTTTTTTAATAAAGAAATAAAGTGCATTTGTGAATTGACAGGAATATGAATACCTTAAATAATAATAACAATAAAACAACAAAAATAAAATTCAAAAAAAAGTTGTCAAACATCACATTTATTGTTCTTCATGAGACCCATAATTTTCTCGATAATGATATCATTGATTCACGCGTATGTTAAAATCTCCTTTTCATCATCTCAAAAAAAAAAAAAAAAAAAAAAAAACTCCTTTTCATGGCTTTACCACATCTGTTTTTACTACATGGAAGATGCCTATAAATAGGACATTTTCTAAGCCTCAAACGTACCATGTCTAAGTTGTAAGACAAATTACTATAATCTGATCGTGTTCATGGTAGAGTATCAATTCTGGATATATAGGTCCTCTCTTGCTATTCTATCATGAACAACGATCAGTTTGTAGGAATTTTTTGCTGTGAAGAGATGAAGAGAGACATCTCTAGCTTTCTAGAGGAGGAGATTAATTTTGTAAAACACTACAATCCGATTGTGTTCATGGTCTATCTTATGCCTTCCTGGTATTGTCCCATATGGTTTATGATATACCATGAACAACAACCAGATTGTTGATTGTTTTAGCTTAGAAGATTGCCTTACCACTGTGTGTGTGTGGGGTTTATTTATGCTTCCTTAAAACACATATTTCAACAATGTTTTCCATGTGGGTGTCTCTCACTTTTCATATTTTATATTATGTGTTGTTCATAGAAAATAGTTGTTTTTGCAACAGAAACAGATTCTGGTTTCCCTTGTTGCAACATGTGAGATGCTTCTACATACATATTGTAAATCATTTAGTTGATGCATGTGATAAGTCAATTTTTTAGAGATTATATATATGGTGGCTTATATGTTGTATTTTATCTGCTAAATATTGGATTTCCATTGGGAACCCCTACACTTTTTGACATTTTGACACATTATCTGAGAAAGAATTCTGTTTGCTTTTACTAATTGACAGATAACCATAAAAAATATGTAGTAAATAATTCAGATGCTTCAGTTTATGGTCTTGTGAAGTTGTGCCTATAGGGGAAGGGGAATTAGCCGTTGTGACAGTTTCTTGATTATGTTAAATAAATCAATTGATCCCAAATTGTGTGAACAACCCAAAATATTCAAGAAAATGATGCCACATGTATAATTCCTAAATCTCATTATGATTCTGAAGCCTTAAGAACTTTGAGAGCAATCCTCTCCTAAAGATAGCAGATAGGAGCCCTTCATTTCAATTTCATGTCCTAAATGCCTTTCCTAAATAGCATAATTGGTCACTATGGTGAAGTAGAAGCTATGTATTTGTGTGTATAAAGAATATACATTGAAAGGAAGCAGTATTAATAAAGATTATCATTACAGAAAGTTTAGAACGCAGAGGCATCAAACTAAAATGAGTTCTCCAAAGAAAAGGCAGGCTTCTGAACACAGAATATCACCATTTGTTTTGATAAAACATAATATAACCATTGAGAAGCCTTTTTTTTTTTCATCATTTTAAATCTCGTCCAAAATCTTTTTCTTCTATTAAACTCACCCCTCTTTTCCTATGGGAATTTTTTAAGTTAAAATTGAAAAATAAATAAATAAATTCTTTTGTAGGTTGAATAGGATTCTTAAGTATCTTTTAGACTTTTTTAAAAATAATTCTACAAAAGAAATTTTATTGGGTAAAAAAATAACAATAAGGCTTGTTATTTTTATTGTTTCTATCATAGGAATTTATTGTATGGAATATGTATTGAATTTATTTCTTTCCATATTTTAGTGAGTATTTGAATCTCTCCTTTTCTTATTAATCTCTCCTAGACATATTCGTTTGAATAATTTCCTCTTTATCTTGCACATCTTCTTTACCTACCTATTATTTCTCTTCAAAGTAATTACTTCTTTCTTTTGTAATTGTATCTTCTCTTTCACTATTTCTTCCCCTTCTTATAAATAGTTACCATTTATATATACACACACACTTTAAGTAACATGGGGGTTTGAACCCTAGGCTCCATTGGAAATATCAAAAATATCATTTGGCCTTAAGGTCATTAGCAATAGCTACCAATTTTTACTAAATGAGGATTATTAGCAATTTATTTGGAGTATAAAATTGGTTTTTATTTAAAAATTACGTTATAATTTTAATTTTGATATTATTTTATGTTCTTGGATAATGTGCTTCATTGGTTACTGGTTAGTATATTTTTTTATACATTAAGTGAGGAGGGAGATTTGAACTTAGATATCTTAGTTGGAAACACACAAAAATTGTTAGCTTTCCTCATAGGCTCATAGTATCCTTTTTGGTCTAACGAATATAGTTGTAATATATAAAGGATATACTAATATATATCAGACAAAATATAGACTTTATTTGAACTTTTTTGTTTTTTTTTTTTTTTTTTTTTTTAAGAAAGAAGACATCAATATCATTAAGAACGATCTGTATTTGAACTTGAATATATATATATTTTTTTAATGTGATGACCTTAATATTTTTATTAGAAGCGCTAGAAAGTGCCATATAATTTAAACATCATTGCTATTTTTTATTTTAAATATTGATTAAATACCTATTTAAGTGAAATTATGAAATCAACTTTACTATCACAGATGACATATCCGTTTCAAACTTAGAGTCGAAATTCAGGTCTGAGTGATAATAGTTTTTAATATGCATCAGTCTTCTTTCTATTAACCACGAATGCAAAGGCTTGTAGTGCTGAATCTTTTCAAATCATAAACTTGATTGTTTTAAGTTACTACTTTAAGTTCTAATGACAAACTTTTTTAAAATTCTTTCATAAATACATTATACATATTGCCTAGCATCCGGTTGTCAAAAACGTTATTGTTGACTGAATCTTTTTGGTAAAAATGTCTAAATACATGATTGGTTATACAACTGTGTCTTGAATATCACTAATTTGTAATATGAAATAAATGAAAAAATGGCTCTTTCTCACCCTATATTAACATATGATCAAGTGAGCATTGTGTGAAAAACGTTCCAGTAGACTTTACGCTCTAACAGCGGTTTTACTCCCTCCTCAAACATTTTTTGTTAAAATATATTTAGATATATTATTATTTCTATATACTATATATATTCTAGGTTTGGAAAGTACTATTTTAAGAGCTTCTTATCCTATAAGCGGTGTAAGTTTTTAAGGAATATCAAAAAGATGACTGAACTGTTGTATCATGAGAGAAGTATGTTATGTTGTTAATTTAACCTACCAGAAATTTTATAAACGATGTGTCGCCTCAAAAGAGTGAGCCCACGCCTCAACTCCGCCACAAACTTTACCATACCAGAAATTTTATAAATGACGTGTCGCCTCACTTGATCATATAGGGTGAGAAAGAGCAATTTTCATTTATTTCGTACCACAAATTAATGCAATTCAAAACACAGCCTGTATTTAGACCTTTTAGGCTTTTAGCCAAAACGATTCTGTCTAAGAATAACGTTTTTGACAACAGGATGCTAGGCAAAATGTATAATGTATAATGTATAATGTAAAATGTATAACAATCAATTTTATGATTTGAAAAGCTTCAGCAAGCCTTTAAAGTTTGTGGTCAAAACAATTTAATAATAGAATAAAGGTTATGAAAATAGAAATAAAACTGATGCATATTAATAACTATTATTACTTAGATTTGAATTTCAATTCTAAGTTTGAAACGGATATGTCATCAATGATAGTAAAGTTGATTTCATATTTTCGCTTAAATAGGCGTTTAATCAATATTTAAAATAAATTACAATACAAATTATAAAAATACTCCAACACGATGTGGTCTATAAATCGGTGGCTTTCCTTGTAGGCTCATATAGGAAAAAATCAAATGAAAGAGAAAGACACAAATAGACATACATATAGATATACTAGCTTGTAATCTCATGCATATGCATGGATATACTTAATAGATATATAGTATAATTTTTACATATATAATTTAAATATTATTGATAGTCATTTTTATAGTTTTTTTTAACTCTTTAAAAAGTTTTATAAGAATGTTATTAGGCAGAAAATATAAATAAGTCTGTGATGTGTATCCAAGAATTAAGTCATTTTGAATATACATCACTATAAATTTCTTTAAGAAACCTTCTCCCCTCTCCCTATGTATATGTTAAAAATACTTAGTATTCTAAAAAAAAAAGGGGCAGAAAATGTAAGTTGTCCATTTTTTAAATATTTTTATGTTCATTAATTCTAGGGTCATCGATTTTTATGCACAATAACTCACTCAAATGGATATTTATGTTATGATATGGTCCCACATTTGATTCCAAAATTAAGAAATAAGACTCTCTCTAAATATAAATATTTTAGGACACATGGTGCAAAATTGAACATCAATTGTAAATTCTAATTGGATTTTCTCTAATTTTTACCTATTAATATATATATATATATATATATAATGACTTATAAAATTTGAATTGTTTTTAGTCATACAAAAAAATGGCTCATAAATATAAAATCATTCAAACTTTCTCTTCCTCTAATTTTATATATAGTTAAATATGATTATGTTTTTTATGATTTATTTAAATTGGACTCCTTGTTTTCTACACTAAATTTACTCATTTGACACAAAAATTAAAAAAAAATTGATTAGATAGGACATGTGACGTAAAATTAAGTTCTAATTGAAATCCAATTTTTATACTAAATTAACTAACTTGGTGCAAAATTTAAAAATTTTGATTAAATGGAATACATGGTGCAAAATTAGACTCTAATTGAATTCCAATTTGAAATCTAATTGAATTTTCTCTCAGCTTTACTTATTAATATATATATATGACTTATAAACTTGAATTTTTTTTAGCTCTAAAAAAAATGCTCATAAATATAAAATCATTCAAAAATTATGTTTTTTATGATTTACTTATATTGGACTCCTCATTTATTTACACTAAATTAATTCATTTGACATAAAAATAAAAAAACTTAGATTAAATGGGACACATGTCGCAAAACTTAACTCAAACTGCAATCCAATTTTTACATTAAATTAACTCACTTGGCACTAAAATTAAAAAACTTAGATTAGTTGAGACACGTAAAATTAGACTCTAATTGAATTCCAATTTGAAATCTAATTGGATTTTCTCTTAGTTTTACCTATTATTATTATTATTATTATTATTATTATATATAGATTATGAGATCTGGTAAAATCTCTAATGGTTGAATAAAAAATCTGAGGTTCAATTTTTACCTACATTAAAAACCGATTGGAGTCTTAAATGTCATATGTTAAAACTTTCTGAAAAAAATAAAATAAAAAATAAAAAGATATATTACAAGCTTGGAAATACGTAAAATTGGGATTAAAAGAACAACTGTATTTGTTAACTTAGAGTGTGTTTTGATACTGCTTATTTTGCTGAAAAATGAAAAAAAATAAAAAAAGGCAAAATGCAAAACGCAAAACACAATCCAAATGCTACCTTAGTAGCACACTTATGTCATTTTAATATTTTTTAGAAAGGAAAAAAATATATTTTTATAAGAAGTTATAAAAATCAACTCATGCAGCATTTAATATATTTAGTATTTTATTTTTCAATTTTTGCATTTATTTTCAAGTAAAATATGTAATAGGTGAAGGGAGGATATGATGTTCAAAAAATTTCTTTCATTCATTTACTTAGCAAAAATACAAAACAACAACAAGTATTTATTATCTCCTATTATTATAATTAAAAAAAATTCATTTTAACTCTTTTATATATATATATATATATATTGTATATGGCGATAAAGTATATAAAAAATAAAAATATGGAAATATTGATTTTAAATAAAATTTAGGCTAAAATGCCAAAATTCACCATCTAAGTTTTACCATTATTCATTCAATCTGTAAGTTTGCTTTCGTTCATTTCAATCTTCTAAGTTTTAAGTTTATTCAATTAAGTAATTTCCATCAACTTCTATCAACTATTTTATAAAAAAAAAAAATTCTTGAAAATATTTTTCAATCAATAATTGGATTTTTTTTAATTTAATTCGAAGAAATTTTTTTTTTCAATTTTCCATTAACCACAACATTTAACAAAATTTGATGGAGATACCTTAATTGAATAAAGTTGATACTTAAAAATGACTAAAACAAACAAAAATAAAGCTGGAAGACTGAAATAAATTTTAATGAAACATAGAGAATAAATTTTGCATTTTAGCCTAAAATTTAAAATTAGAATTAAAAATATTGATTTTTATACTTTCTATGGGGGTTCGAGGACCAAGGAGGATAAGGACCAATATGTCCTTCGTCAATCCATTTGTAAAGCACCTTTGACCCGAGAAGTTGGTTTACCCGAGGAAAGGATGAGAAAGGTGTACAATGCCCTACAGTGAGCGCCCAAGTGGGAGAAGTAGTCTTCTGGGAGAGGGCTAAGGCAGCTGGAAGAAGTTTCCTATAAAAACTTACCTACTACCTCCGTATTGAATGCATAGCAACAACTTTATCAGCTGCATTAATGAGAAAATGACACCTGAACAATAAATTCACAGCTAAGTAGCCCCTTTTACCACCTTCAGCAGAACTTTTAGGGGACAAGTGTCCTAAGGAAAGCCTTGAAATGTATGAGATTAAGAAGATAAGAACTGGAACAGTAGTAAGGGACACAGTTTAGGACTTGCATAAAATCCTTGTATAAGAACTCATCCTCGGATTGACCCAAGGATAGCATTAATATTAATTACTCTACGAATCAATCTTTTTCATTCTTACTTGGATCTTCGGCCTTAGATCTAAACTTAATCAAACTTACATCAGAATCTTATTCCCACTCTCTATACAAATTCTATTGTTTTGGGTTTATTTAAAGGTAAAGGCCTCACTATTCTCAGTGGGGCTTGGGCCATCAAAATTCTAGTACTTACAATTGGAGCTATCTATGGGAATTTTTCTTGTGGTGTTATTAAGTCATGGCTAACCTAGAGCAAAACAGGGAGGAATCTGTTGATTCTCAGAGGGAGGATCACTTTGTTAATTTGGAACGAAGAAGGGATAGGGATTATAATCCCACACCCAGTGTTATGGTAGAAACACAACATACAGAGCATACTAAAAGGGGTCATTCAAAGACTCAGAGCCAGTTTCACACGAGCAGGAAATGCGTAAGTTGAAGCACGAGATTGATCATCTGTGTAAAAAGTTGCGTCGAAGGGAATGTGATAGGAGAAATTCCCTACCTCCATCAAGTGAATCATCCGGGGAAAGTAGGGATCGATCCTATTGCCACAAATCTAGGACTCCTTCTAGTGAATCCTTTTCCACCTCCTCACATTTGGATAAACTGGAGAGACATAGGTACAAGCGTGGAGAAGGCTCATCTCATCGAAGCATGGGGAATGATGCAATGAGCCAGGCACTTCGCCAAATTTCAAAGTCACCCTTTGAAAGGAGAATAGACAGAGCCAAGCTTCCCCACTGCTTTACATAGCCTACGTTTACCATTTACAATGGAAGGACTGATCTTGTAGAGCATGTGAGTCATTTCAATCAGAGGATGGCTGTTCATTTTAGGAATGAGGCTCTTATGTGCAAAGTTTTCCCATCTAGCCTCGGGCCTGTGGCTATGCGATGGTTCGATGCATTGGAGGAGGGGTCAATAAGGTCTTTTGAGGAGTTAACTCAAGCATTTGGGGCTAGATTTGTAACGTGTAATAAAGTTCCTAAACCCTTAGATTCTTTGTTGTCTGTGGCGATGAAGGAGGGGGAAACTTTTAAGACCTACTTAGACATATATTAGGAAACATTCAATAAGATAGATGTGGATTTTGAAGATGTGGCTATAAGGACTTTTAAGGTGGGGCTTCCAACAGGGCATAATTTGAGGAAGTCACTGATGATGAAACCTGCACGTAATATGTGCCAACTTATGGACCGCATTGATAAGCATAAACGGGTAGAGGATGATCAAACCAAAGGAAAAGGCAAAGCCAAAGCCTTCCCTGAAAAAAGGGATCCTCGGGTAGGGGGATATGATAATAATCGGCATAGAAGGGATTTTCCCAATCAAGCACCAGGAACAGGCGCTCAGATGGTTAACTTGATGTTTAAGGAGCCAGTTTATCAAATCTTAGAAAAGATTTATTTAAAAAAAAAAAAAAAAAAAAAGGTCGTACTTTAAGTGGCCTAATAAAATGGGTGGAGACCCATCCAAAAGAAACCAAATCCTTTATTGCCATTACCATCAGGAGAGAGGACATATAACAGAGGATTGCAAAACTTTGCTTGACCATCTGGATCAATTGGTGAAGGCAGGGAAATTGAAGCAATTCTTGCACCAACCTATGGGACAGTTAGGACAACTAGGGGCTAGGTATCAGAGAGATGGAACTCCTTAGCCAACCCTGGGCACAATTAACGTAATTTTTGCCACACCCAGATGTGACGTTGGCTCCTACTCAAGAGTCATGTCCATGGCTTCAAACCCAAACCTGGGGGATAAGGTTCAAGTGTTTAAGAGGGCTAAAGTGGTGGTAGTGCCAACTTTGGGTTTCTCAAAGGAAGATAAGGAGGGGACATTCCAACCCCATGATGACGCCTTGGTGGTAACCCTTCAGATCGGGGGATATGACGTGAAGAGGGTCCTTGTGGACCAAGGTAGTGGGGCAGAGATTATGTACCCAGATTTATATAAAGGGTTAAATCTTAGGCTCGAGGATTTAGAGAAATATGATTCGCCATTAGTTGGCTTTTATGGAAGAACGGTAATCCCCCGTGGGATGATTAGACTACTTGTGCAAGTTGGGGACGAAGAGGTGCAAGTTAACTTCATCGTGGTAGAAGCCTATTCTCCTTATACCGCTATTCTAGCGAGGCCTTGGCTTCAAGCTATGGGGGCAGTGTCGTCTACCTTACACTTGAAGGTCAAGTATCCTACGCAAGGACGAGTAAGAGAATTGGTTGGAAATCAAGCAATGGCTAGACAATGTTTGGTGGCTGCTATTAGGCATCACTCCATGGATCAAGCCCCATCTGAGAAGATGCATGTTCCATAGTAACTAAATGGTCCCAAAGTTGAAATTGGGACCGAGTTATAGGGACAATTATCCGAGGAGCTGGAAAAGATTTTAATTGGTTAGGATAAGGAGAGATACTTTCTGATGGGGGCTTAATTACCCCCTATGGAGAGAGCCTGATAAGATTTTTGGAAAACAATTTGGATGTGTTCGCCTGGAGTACTTATGATGCACCAGGAATTGACCCCAAGTTTATATGTCATCGACTGAATGTAAATTCTGATGCTATGCCTAGAAGACAACCACCCTGGCGCTCCTCAAAAGAACATGCGGAAGCAGTAAAGGAGGAAGTGAATAAAGTTAAGCGTGCTAGGGCAATCAAGGAAATCTTTTATCCTGAGTGGTTAGCCAATACAATAGTGGTGAAGAAGATAAGAACTGGAACAATAGTAAGGGACACAGTTTAGGACTTACATAAAATCCTTGTATAAGAACTCATCCTCGGATTGACCCGAGAATAGCATTAATATTAATTACTCTACGAATCAATCTTTTTCATTCTTACTTGGATCTTCGGCCTTAGACCTAAACTTAAACTTACATCAGAATCTTATTCCCACTCTCTATACAAATTCTATTGTTTTGAGCTTAATTTGAAGGTAAATGCCTCACTATTCTCATTGGGCTTGGGCCATCAAAATTCTAGTACTTACACTTTCTTTGTTGCATATAATAATAACAAACCTTTAACAAAATAAACTATTATAATAAAGGTATTGAAATTTCGTCCAGTTGAAGTTTTTTTATTATTTATTTTTATAAGTGTAATACGGGGAACGTCTAACATGTATTCATAAATTTGATTATAGATTCTCCATAAATTTGATTATAGATTCTCCAAAAAAAAAAAAAAAAAAAAATTGATTATAGAAAACATTTTTTGGAAATATTTTTATTTTGTACTGTAAATGAATTTTTTTTTTCTTTTAAAAAATATATATATACATACATGCAATAAAAGATAATAAAAAAAATGCATAGTTTACCAATAGAGCTTGTAAAGTTTCTTGCCCTTGAAGAAAATATCTGCATTCGAATCTTACTTACACCAAAAGTCAATTGATCTCTTAGTCTAATAATAAAGAATAATTATCATGAAGTCGGTGCTATAAATTAAAATTTGATCAAATCTTAAAAATAAAATAAAATAAAAATAAACCCCCTATACATTCACGTGGCACATATGAAGATTTAAATTTCCTTCTTATTCCCAAAGTAAAAAAAAGGTATAAAATTTCTCAATATATTATTCATTAAGGTCTAGTCAAAATCATTCTAACCTTTTGTCAAAAAAAAACAAACAAACAAACCTAACGCGTCCTCATAAAGAAAATTAATAACATTTTTTTGATAAAATAAATAAACTACATTAGTGGATTAAGAGAAATTACCTTAATATAATAATAACAAGGAAACATCAATATAGTTGTAACTTGTAATTCAAAAAACGTTATCACACACTCACACATCACATTTATTGTGCTTAATGAGCCCATGATTCTCTCGATAATGATTGCATTCACGCGTATGATAAAATCTCAGTTTTCAAGGCTATTCCATATCTGTTCTGTACAGCTAAGAAGATGTCTATAAATAGGATATTTTTTATACCTCAGGCGTACCATGTCTCAGTTGTAACACAAATTGCTATAATCTGATCGTGTTCATGGCAGAGCATCAATTCTGGATAGGTCCACTCTTGGTACTCTAACATGAACAACGATCAGTTTGTAGGAAATTTTTTCTGTGAAGAGAGAAAGTCAGCTAACTGGAGGAGGATTTTAATTTGATAAAACACTACAATCTGATTGTGTTCATGGTCTATCATATGCCTTCCTGGTTTTGTCTCATATAGTTTATGATATGCCATGAACAACAACCAGTTTGTAGATTGTTTTAGCCCTGATGATTTCCATACCATGTCAAGCAAGAAAAAGAATATATATATATATATATATGTGTGTGTGTGTGTGTGTGTGTGTTTGTGTGCGCACGCACGCATGTGCGGGGTTTATTTATGCTTCCTTAAACACATAATTACAACATTGTTTTCATGTGGGTGTTTCTCAGTTTCATATTTTGTATTATTTGTTCTTCATGAACTTTCTGCAACAGAATCAGATGTTGGTTTTGTTTTTGTTTTTGTAACATGTGAGAACCTTCTACATGTTGTAAGTCATTAATTGATGCAAATCATAAGTTGTTTTCTCAGAGATTATATATATGTTGGCTGATATGTTAAGACAACCCTTTTCTTTGCATGCAGATTATGAAGACCATTCAAGGTGAGAGCCTCTGAATCCTTAAAAAAACATCTGTTTTCTTTTACTGACTGAC
The DNA here is from genome assembly GCF_001633185.2 of Quercus lobata. Lineage (NCBI taxonomy): Eukaryota > Viridiplantae > Streptophyta > Magnoliopsida > Fagales > Fagaceae > Quercus > Quercus lobata. The sequence continues at coordinate 71,316,179 of NC_044907.1, read as the reverse complement.
AGAAAGCCTCTGAAGTAAATAACTTCAACGTTTCAGTTTTTCTTTTCTAGCAAATTTGTGATTCAAGTGGAGAAGTAATCATGGTCTTGTGCCTATAGGGGAAGAGGAATTGGCCATTGTGACAGTTTCTTGAGATGTCAAATAACCAATTGATTCCCAAACTGTGAACAACCCAAAATGTTCGTGAAAATGATGCAACATGTATAATTCCTAAATCCCATCTGGTAACATGCCATTTTGATTCTAAAACCTCAAGAAATTTGAAATCCATCCTCTCCTTGTTCTCTATGTAGCTAGTTGCCCCAAAGATCTTTTGAATTTCATGGCATGTTACTACGGTGAAGATAAAACTATGTATATATGTGTATAAAGAATATACATTGAAAGGAAGCACTATTAATAAAGACACATTATTCATCATCATAACAGGAAGTTTAGAACTTCCAAAATATTTGCAGACTCATCAAAACTAAAATGAGTTCTTCAAAGAAAATGGCAGGCTGCTTAACACAGAATATAACCATTTAAAGAACACTGCATTATATAGGCAGCTGCTGATGTTCTGAGGCATTTTTCTATAGCCTGGGCAATGGGCGTGGGTGAGGAAGGTCCCAATCAGTCACAATGTGATTACGGGTGATTTCATTGAGCGAACGGCAACCACTTAATGCCATAGTTAGCTCAAACTCCTCACGCAGCATCTGGAGTACTTTTCTCACACCAGCCTCTCCTTCTGCAGCCAATGAGAACACCACAGGGCGTCCAATCTGTTATACAGCCAAGAGTTCAGAGTCTTAGTCATATCCAACTGTATGTGATGTGTCTAAAGTGGTTTAAGAAAATGCATTAATTTGAAAGGAAAAGAATAAATTAGTACTTTTGTGCTGGCATGAATATGGTAACAAGAAAGAATTGTCTTTTTTAGAAATACAATATATAGCAATATTAGAGTAAGAATTAAATGGCATTGTGCTTACAAATATGCCAGAAGCTCCCAGTGCCAATGCCTTGAATACATCTGTTCCACGACGTACACCACCGTCCAAGAACACAGGCACTCGTCCTTGTGCAGCTTTAACGACCTAAATTATAGGACAGAGAAATGTTATCAGAATATTGGGAAACTGAGTAGTGAGTACCCCAATGAAATGTAAATAGTTGTTTCAAATTAATAGATATACACCATAAGCAGGAATCATCAATTGATGTACCTCTTCAAGGGCCAGGATGGTGGCAGGGACATAATCAAGTTGGCGAGCTCCATGATTGGATACAATAATCCCAGCAGCTCCAGCTTGTACTGCTAGCCTTGCTGCATGATAACCATAGAATTATTATTCAAGAATTCTTACTAATTTCGCCATATAGTGAGAAATTTTCAGGTGTTAATATTGTCCTTACCATCCTCAGCAGTGAGTACACCCTTAACTAGAATTGGCAGTTTGGTGATTGTCTGAAGCCACTTCACATCCTGTCCAAATCCCACAAGAGATTATTTATATGGACAGCATCCTTCAAGGCAACCATCAAAACTAAACCCCTCCCCCACTAGCTTGTGCTTGGATTAGTACTGTGATATCTGTTTATCCCACTGATCTGTCTATTCTTCTATGCCTTATATAAGTCCTTTTCTATTTTTTTTTTTTTTTTCAGTTGAGTATGTGGGGATTTGAAAACTTTTAACTTTTTCACCAGTCTATAAATTGGCCAACTCTTTTTCCAACGAGTAATAGCAAATTCTATGTCCAAATTTTCATTAACTCTAAATAACTCCACATATCAAACAGTACAAATGCCTAATTGCAACCATTGTAACAGATTGAAGACCTTTGAATTAATGTACCTAAACTACTTGGTTCATCTGACATACCTTCCAGCTCAGAGAACGATCTATTTGACCAGCAACATATGAAGCAAGTCCAGAGTCATTACTCTGCAAGGAACCACAATTAAAAATTAAAAATAAAAAAAAACAGAAGACATTAACAAGACAAAAACATCATTAGTGGATGCTGTAGGTTTATTCAATTTTGCAACCAAAGGAGGGAGTGAGAAATACAGTCCCCTTGTCACTCACTTTGTCCATCTTGCCAAGGTCCAAACCTTCAAAGTTCTTCAATGTCAAAAATGGTGGTAAAGTAAACCTGTGAAAGAGAACCAATTGGATTTTAGATGTGCTCTTAAGAGTGTAAGTGAATCTTTTACATGCTAAACTTCAGCTACTTGACAAGCTGATATGATCAGCCTTCTAGCAAGAAATGGCAGATTATTGAGCAAAGGAGTTTCTATAACAAATTTGATGTGACCTATTCTTGATGTCAGCTTCTCTGCGACCCAGTCTTGGGGTATCAACTGTAAGGGCAATAGCCTTGAACCCAGCTCTTTCAGCTCTTCTCACAAGTTGAGCAACAACATGCCTGTCCTTGTAGACCTGAACATTATGACAAGCACAATCTTTAATCACATAAAGCATAAAGACAGACTTAAAATGTATTTCAATTCAGAAACCAACAAACAGAAATGCAATAAGTACATTAAGCTTACATAGAGCTGGAAAAAGCGGATTCCAGGTCCAGTTGAAGCAACCTCCTCAACACTAGAAGTTGCCCATGAGGATAAAGTCTGAAATGATTGACTGAATGATTAAACAAAGCAAAGCACACACTGAAATTAAAACCAATAAAGCTAACAAATCTAAATAATCCATCTTTTCTGTATTCATTATTAAGCTGATGCTCATCCAGTCCTTTCAGTGTGATCTCATTATTATGTGAATCAGTTTCTATACACTGCCAAAGTTGTTTACATTGCTGTGATAAAAACATGACATCTTAGTTGTGGTGGTTATATATCTGTATTGGAAAATGTGCCAATTAATAAAAGTAGGAATCTAAAAGTGCATCTGACCCTCCGAGAAAGAATGGGAAAGAATTTTAACGTGAGACATATATGTCAGTTTAACTTTCCCTGACAATTGCTTGAAATATCAAAGGCCTCCACTAAGATTTCTGAGCCATTTAATTTCCTTTGGGGTTAACATAATACGCTTTTTCCTTCCGTGCATATCTCCCATTCAAGTCAGGCCAATTAAGTGAACATCTAACCCTTCTTACTTTAGTTTCTTTTTCTTGAAACATCTAGCCTAATATTGATAAAAGTAACAAGTAACTAAACTCCGCACAGAAAAAAATATTTCAACCACATAAAGTGAATAATGTCTAGATCCATTAAGAGGGCATGTGATCACGCAGGACCAAGTACGCAAACACTATTAACTCCCCTATAATTGATACATTGTCTCTTTAGACATGCACTTTTCCCTTTCTGATTCCTAATCCGATTTGCAACTCAGCATAATTGAAGAGATAATCTGTGACACTTGTGAAGTTCAAAGTCAATAGAATAGTGTGACTACTTAAAAAACATGGATAAAAGCGAAAAGTAGTACCATAATTGTTCCAGCGGCTGATGCAGCTCTTGCTGTTGCATACTCCCCTGCATGAGAGCAAATTTATGTTATTAGACACTACCATGCATTCTTCAAATGGTGTTAGATTAATACTAATGAACAAGTAATCCCGTCCAAGTATCAACTTGACTAAAATAACATGCAACTAAGTGAGTGTTTGGATAGGAATTATTATTGCCTCTAGCGTTTGCGTTTTGCTTTTTTTTTTCTTTTTTTTTTTTTCATGCTTTTCAGCCATTAGAGACAAGTTTTACTGTTCATATACTGTTCATCACTGTTCATGCACTGTTCATGGGATCACACCCACTTTATTCATTAAAAATATATATAAAAAAATGGGACCCATGGTACTATTCACACACTTAAAATTTATTTTGTTACAGTGTTTTCAGTTTTCAGTTTCAGCAAAAACAAGCTGTATCCAAATGGATCCTAAATTTTGCAGTCAATCAAATAATCTGCCTTAAATAATAATCTGCTTGAAGAAATGTCATATTTCTTCTCTCTCTCTCTCTCTCTCTCTCTCTATCTGCTTATGGTTTTTTTTTTTTTTTTGGAGAAGATATCTGCTTAGAATTGGATCAGAGCATATGTCTCATAAATCAGTTGATTTAAGTACAAACAGCTGACAAAAAAAATCAATTAATCAACACTACAAAACAAGTTATAACAGCTCTGGAAACAAATAAAATCAATTAATCAATACTAGAAAACAAGTTATAACAGCTTTGGAAAACAAGTTACAATAACTAACTAAAATTAATTAGGATCAACAGTTAACTGGTTATAAATGTTAACTGAACAAGTTTAAAAAAGAACCGGGAGTAGCTTAAGGAGAATCACTTGCATACCCTCAGGATGAGCCATTTTCTGCATGGCTGTTGGGGCAATCATTATTGGCATAGATATTTTGAAGCCCAAAACAGTAGTAGTCATGTCTATCTTGCTTACATCAATAAGAATACGTGGTCGAAACCTATATTTAATAATAACAGTTATTTCAAAGAATTCCAAAATAGATACATTCCTAATGAATAAAATACACAAAATAAATAGGGAGAAAAGGGAGAACAAAATTAAGTTTCATATACTTTATTTGAACATTGAACACAAAGATGAAAATCTCACAGAATTCTTGAGAAAGCATTTCTGTTTTCTGCCAGAGTCCATTGGTCCTCTGCTCCTGATGCATAGTAGTCAAACACCATCTTGGGCAATTTTTGCTTTGCAATGGCCTCATACTCACTGACGTTGGTTATTTCCATCTTTGGTTTCTGTTAAAGTTTCCCTTCAGAAAATCTGTATTTTACATCAAAGACATGAGGAATCAGATCATCATCTACACATGTGAACAATAACACAAGCAAAGAGTGGCTTTTAAACTAAGAATAAATTATTCAAGCTCAATTTATAAATCAAATCCATATAACTACAATTAAGCCTAAATCTCAAAATTTTGGGAGCAGCTATGGATCCTCAATAAACTAGTTGGAGTCAGCATATCCTTTTCCGCCGTTCTATTCTATCAAAAATTTACTTCCTTAATTGATGTCTTTTTTTATTACTTCCATTAATGTTATTTTTGGTCTTCTTCTACCTTATCTTTGTTTCCTCGACTTGAATTAACCCACTCTCTCACTCATGAATTAATAGATGACCTATGAATATGATGATATGAAACCATCTCAAAAAACTCTCCCTCATCTTTTCATCAATAGAGGTAGAGTAGAGTCAAATAAGCTTAAACTTTGCTCAAAGTGTGCATACAGCTCCAGCAAACAAGGGAATATCTCCATTATCAAAAACTTTTTTTTGTTCAATTTATATCCAAAGGAATGGCTTGGTTAAGGTAGGTTTGTTATACTTTGGAAGCAAAGATAACGCGGAGAGAGAGAGAGAGAGAGAGAGAGAGAGATATTAGAATTTAATATTTTATCATATCTTCCTCAGAATTCTGAGCAACCAAAAGGAGTGTAAATGTAAGAAAGAAACTGAATTCACATAAATGGCAAGGAAAACAAAACTCACATGCTCATATATATAAACTTCTTAAAATACAGAAAGAAGTAACAAAAGCTGGGATTTGAAAATCCCACTCGTATGCATAAAGATATGTTCTCAAGCAGTTTTAGCCAACACCCACATGAAAGAAAGGTGCAAAAAACTGTTGCATGGATATAATGTAATTTAAGTAGAGAGTTGAGAAAAGAAGACCTTGGTTTCCAAAACTATGCAATGGAGTGCATGCAGGGGAACCAACTGAGAGGTGTTGTAGATAAATAACTAAATATGAAAAAATAAGAGAAACAGAATGAAGTGCAAAATAACAAGAGCTTATAAATGTGGGATAGCATGAAGACAAATGGGGTGGGGTTCACATAGTAATAATATACCATATAGGCCATTTAAGGGACAGAGAGGGCATCACTGTTTCAAAGTGGATGAGCATTTGGAGGTGAGCATTTGAACCCAAATCTGATCAAGGAGATTGGATGCGTCTCATCCACAAACCCCATGTGTGTTTCACAGCTTACCTCTTTCACTATCAATAATCCGGTTTTGATACAAATGACAGAAATATGTTATATACATAAATTTAAAGTAAAGAAATAAACTAGAATTGTATGTGTGTGGATAAGGAAGAGACAAGGATGATTTTCCCTCTATCTATGTCAATTGGAAGTCTAAAGAGAATGAGGTGTGAGGTGAGGAGTGGTGGCAAATGGATGGGTTTAAATGTAATGGATGAGTAATGAGAGTCACACTCTTTATTATACACTTACCGTACACACAGTGTTTAAATTTAGGACAAGACTTAAGTACAGTACTTAAGCGTTGTTCCTTAGGTTCTTTTCTTAAGATTCTGCCATATAGAATTTTTTTTTTATGGAATGAAAACGTATTTTTTAGTTAAGTAGCCACGTGACTAAATTCTAAGATGGGAACTTAAGGAACAACACCTAAGGTACTGTACCTAAGTTTTGTCTTAAATTTAATAGATGAATAATGATAGTCACACTCTTTATTATACACTCACTCCACATACAGCCACATGAACTGAAATCGTGTTTTAAAAGCATAATTTTAAAGAGAAATATGTATGAAGTGTGTAATAAGATAGCTATTAGTTGGCAGGACAAGAAGTCCAAAAAAACCAAAGCCCCTAGGTGTTTGTGATTTCTAAACGTTGTGGCTGTTCTTGTAATACAATAGTAAGTATTCCCTCATTTTGTTTTGCTCTCACGATAAAGAAAAGGTATTATAGAGCTCATAGGTTTATATTCTATCTATAAAATAAAATATAATAAGAGAATTTTAAGAATTTTTTCGAGACAAATTTTTTCATTGAAAATTTTCACAAGAATTTTGCTTAACTTCCTTAGTGTTATTTTAGGAAATTAACCCTTTTTAATTTACACTCTCTTTAGGTTATATTCACGAGGATACATAAAATTGTAGTAAACTTACCCTAGTAACTCACTCCAGAGTCCAGCCCCTTATAGTTTAGGGAGAATTAGTGAGTAGCTAAAATTAGCCTCAAAACATTTTTTTTTTTTTTTTAAATGATAATGTAAAGCAATGAACTCAACGTATTTGAGGCCTGGGGTCATTCTTCCTTGATTTGTTGTGTTAAAAAATAAATATTATGAGATGGTCTATTATTCAACTGAACTGGCTTTCATTCATATTATCAATGTCCATGAGATAGGATCATTATAGATATATTATCAATGTCCATGAGATAGGATCATTATAGCTATCTATGCGCTTGGGGCAATGACGCAATCCGTGAGGTTCTAACCGAGACGCGACTATTGTTGGTTGAAAGCTATTTCCAAACCCCCTCTTAGGCCTGGGTTCAGCCCAGGCCTTCGAGAATTTCTGGAAGGGCTCCCCCAGGGGTAAAGCCCTACAACCTATCAAAAAAAAAGGATCATTATAGAGAGTGAGAAATAAAATAGCTAATAAAAATTGACATTCCCAGATAGGAGTATACAGAGTGAAATCAATATTTCATCACAACCAAGAATGATGTTAGGTGATCAAAATAGTTTAAATAACTAATGAGAAATCTTTGCAATTATAATATACTAACAATTACATGACGAAAACACGTATGGTATGACACTTGTGATGAGTCACATGACATAAGCACAACATATGATACCTAATTCTCTCAAAGAAAAATAATTACTCTAGGGTTTTTTCTTTTTCAATTGTTTTAACAAGTCATGAAATTTTATTAACTTTATTTTCATGATAATGAACACAGAATTATAAAAAAGTACAGGAGCATCAAGTTGAGTTCTATTAAGAGAGTATTGGAACTCTAAAATGGAAATGCAATGCGTGAGACCCCAAGCTCAAGATTAGTTAAGTAGCGATGCAACAAGGATTTTAAATGATCAAGAGATCTCTCCACATTTTTCAAACATACTATTATGTTCCTTCCACATACTAGCTGTATTGAACAACGAAGATTTTAATGAACTTCAACCAACCAAGAGCCTTATAGCTCAACTAGCATTTCTTAGTGTTTCCAACAAAAGTGTCTAGGGTTCAAATTTCCTCTCCCAACTATTGAATTATCAATAAAAACAAATTCAACCAAATTAGGTGAAGTCCTTACTTACATCATTCTAGACAAACAATCGGGAAACCTATTGACATTCAACATAAGGATAAAGTAAACTTCATGACAGTTAAAACTGAAAGGGCGAAAAATAATTTCTGGTAGTCTCTATGTTTGTGAACAAGTGTTAAATAATTAGACACTTGGTATAGATTTTGCTCGAATAAACTGTTTGAGAATGGCTTTCTCATCATCAAGGCGCTTCTTTTCAACAGGATCTTTTGGTTTGACCTTCCTTTTCTCTTCCAACATCCACTTGAAAAGTTCACGCTGCTGATCCTCCGGAATTGGTTCTCGCAACTTCACAACCTGTGTGATGGGTGGCAAGGGTGAGGGCTTTTCAACAAGAGTAGCTGTAGCAGATGTGGTTGATTGTGGAGTTGCAACTTCTTCCTCTATATCTGCATCTTTCTTCTTTGTCCTCATAAAGAGGTAAGCTATAAAATTCACAGAAACCTTAATCTCATAAGAAACACATTAAGAGCCCCAGAGAGAATGTTGTCAAGCAACCGAATCAAAAGTTTCAAGACAGTATTGCATAAGCTTAAACTAACAATGTATATATAAAAACTTCTGAGAAACAGAGAAGGAAAAAATAAAAGACCAAGTTGAACCAAAAAACTAGAAACTAGATAGAATACCTCTCAGGCCACATAGGACTATGACGTGTTAAGAATACATTTCCTTTCTAAGAATCCTCACTCCTTTATTAGGATTAGGAATGCTGCTTTCAAGAAAGTAGGCTAACTACTCATCTTCCAAATATCAACTTGCTTCAATGCATAAAACACAAGCATGATAATAACATTACTATAACCAAGAGCATCAATATCAAGGAGACATGGATATGCCCATTGTGGCAAGTTCAAACAGGTGAGGAAGATTCATTGGCAAGTAGCATATCAAAAATGTAAAGTTTCAAATATTGATATCATGTTAAGAATACCATAGTAGGAAGATTGGGTGTGTAAAGGTCTCCAATTTTTTCCTAGTTACCATATATTTTTCTATGGGACACGGCTACACATGGTTCACAAGTCTACAGGGGCAGTCACTCACATTATTAAATTATTGCAACAAAGAAGAAAATACAAGTATCAGAGCAAGCAGAGAATGAAGATACATTCCTCTCAAGCTTTGTTGGACATGCCAATGTGGAACATGTCTCCCATATATTCACAAGTCTAATAATATCTTACAGTTACAGGCATATGTTGCAACTTTTGCAGTGTCCTTATATTGTAGCCTCAACACAATGGCTTATGGTCCTTAATTTGGCATGCAGAAAAGGCTGCCTTAGATATAGATCAAGGATATCCACCCATAGTCTGTCATCTGGAGAAGCAGAGTGTCCAGTGCAGATACAAAACAACTCCAACCAAGAAATATATATTATGAAGTAGATTCAATAAGCTACACGTACTAGTTAACCACAACAAAATAAATTTAGCCAGACTTTTGATACTTTTCCTTTGCTTTCTTTCTTCTTCTTTTTTCCCCAGCTTTTTACCCCTTCAGTGGAGGAGGGGATTGCGAACAGCAATTGTAGAGGCATTTGGAAATTTATTGTAAAAAATAAAATAAACTAAGAATTTGGGGCTATGTCAAGAAAAATAAGAGATTTATGGAATAGTGTGAAATTCAGCCTTGGAAGTGTCAAAATGAAACTGCATTTGGCACTGTAAGTGCCAAATTATGTGCTCAATTGGCACTCAATTATTACGTGAGGGGAGGGAAAATGCCACACTTCTGGTAGTTATATGAACCAAGTGAGGGGAGGGAAAATGCCACACTTCTGGTAGTTATATGAACCAAATTCACTCAAGCGGGAACTGGTAGTTAAGCACCAATTTTGGTGAACTTTAGCCACTGAATTTGGTGAACAGTTGCACATTTTCCAGAAATTTAGCTGCACAATTCTGCAATTAAAGCATAGAATTGAGTGACATGAAATTCAGTACTTTAACTGCCAAAATGAAACATGTCAATAATCTCTCTGACAACGAAAATGCTACCATTGACATCACACAACTCAAAATCTCGCACCTTGAAAGGGTCTCCAAGAAGCTATGGCTTGGTTCCTTGAAATTTCTACTCCTGATTGGATTATCTACGATTTATTTATTTTTTGATAAGTATTATCTACGATTTATTTCCTCACTAGTTACCGCCAATTGCTGCTAAAATAGGCATCTCAATGAATGTTCCATTTCTTTCTTTGGTTCATCTATACCAGAGATAATGGCCAATTACAAACCAGCAACTAAGTGAGAGGACTTGATTGTCCTTTCCAAGTGGGTAACCTTTCCTACCAAGGCGATGCTTTGACTCTACAAGGGCAAGAAATTTTTTGAAATGTTCAGAGATATCTCCATTGAGACTATTTTGGGCCACTGATCTCAGGGACTGAATGCTTATTTTCTGCAGTTGCATGGAGCTCAAATCTCAGTGGTTGAACCTCCTAAAAGAGCTCCACCAAAAACCTGCAGTTCCGGTTGGCTTATTGCCACCCACAATACAAGTTTGGGCAGACAACAAAGATGACACTCAGGATACAATTGTTGAGTGGTTAGACAAACAAGATAGGTCCGTGGTTTATGTAGCACCTGGAACTAAAGTGAGACCAAGTCAAGAGAACAAGGAAAAGTTGGCTCTTGGGTTAGAACTATCCGGGTTGCTATTCTTTTGGGCTCTAAGAAATTAAAATATTTTGGTGGATGGGGATACTTTTGAGCTACCAGATGGTTTTGAGGACTGAATTAAAGGTCATGGCTACCAGATGGTTTTGAGGACCGAATTAAAGGTCATGGAATTGTTTGTACAAGCTAGGTGCGTTAAGCCAAGATATTGGCTCATGACTTGGTTGGATGTTTCTTGACTCATTATGGTTAGATCTCAGTCATTAAAGGAATTCATTTCTAGACTCACTCGGTTCATAAAGATATGAATTTGCAGACTCTATTTCCAATTTTAAAACTTAAAACTCATTGGCTTTGGCAGTATGGCTACGAAAATCCAGCTCTTCAACAGCCAAATTCCAACATAGCAGACCCAGCAGCGCACATGGCAAGTTGAGTGTCACATATACATGAAATTCAGAACTCTACTGGTCGAATTCAACCTAATTTCAACACTTTCGCACTCGAACTCCCCGCTATTCCTGAAACTCCTAAATTCTTTCAATCTTACCCCAAACACTAAATTTAATTAATTTATTTCACAATAAACTGCTAAAAGCCTCAGCTATAAGCCCATCTTTTTCAACCATACTATAGACCCCCATTTTATTAATAATGAACAACAAAAGTAAAGAGCTCAAACAAATTAATTTTTTCGGCAGAAGCTGAGTGCAGAGAAAGACTTAGGAACTTGTGGTTTTAAATCAAAGAGAGGTCTGAAGGTTTAAAATTAGGATTAAAAAAAATTGACTCCCACTTTCTTTGTCATTTGCTCCAATAGCGTTTCGCTAGATAGGAAAAGATTTGATAAATATTGATAAATCTCATATAGAATCATATAGATATGCAAAAGCTCAAAAAAGAACACTTGAAGTTATAATGCATTGTTGGCACCATAAACACGCCATAAAGGAGAAAACAATATGATAAAGCAAGGCTAAGAATCCTATTACTAAACAGGCTCAGTCCTCACTTTTTCTTTAACCCATAAAGATCCAAATATTTACTAAACTACCATCCACTTGTCTTGTTGACAACATTTTCTTTATTGGTAAGTTACACATGCACCCAGTGGGTCTTCAACTCATGACCTCACCCTCCATCCCATTATTATGGGAAGAGGAAGTGCCAATTGAACACTTGAGCAGTATCTCATTGGCTTGTTAACAACAATATATGTAAATATGTTTTATGTGTTTTTTAAATTGTCATTCTAAACTTATCCTTCCAGAACCGTTTCACCCTCTATTTAGTTCACATTTTAAAAGAGGAAATAAAGTAAAGAAAAGAGGAGAAAATAAAAAGGGTCGAAAATTACATTGAACACATATACAAATTGTACTACCATTTCTTCCTTATGTATAAATTTCTCTCTAAATCTCACCAAACTCGGAATGGAAAATCTTGGTGAGCTAAGAAGAAATTGCTGACATAATTTCTTTACAGTTTCTTTTCTTTTCTCTCATGCTAAACAAACCAAACACAAAAAATAATAAACTTTAAAATTTTCTCATCTTTTAAATTGTCTAGAGTGTGCAGAAAAGAGGGTTAATCTTCCAAGAATGAATAGGACTATTTTCTCTTTTATGATGTATTTCCATTAAGAACAATAATTGAACTACCACTGAGAGCCCACGGTATTAGTTTGGTATGATACCATGGGTAATGCCCTCTCTCACTTCTATTCCAACATATCATAATCAAAATAATTGAATGCTACTTAACTCTTCCATTATGATGCTAGAGAGAAAAACAGACAAAAGTAATGATAGAGATGCCAGTTCATTTTATACTGAAAGTGCACACTTTGGTAGAAGAAAGATGATGTTAAGGTCTGAGAAAATTCGAGGCTTGAAGCCACCTAGGAATCTATCCTTTCATATTGAAACCCTCAAGTTTCTCAGAATTAACATTGATTTTTTTCTCCATCCCAAGTCTGCTCGTTTGTTACGAGATGAACTGGCACTCAGTCTAACACCCCCACCTCTCAAACAAGCAAGTAAAGAAGTGTTTTAAGCAGGAGTTTAGTAGCTTGTAGTCAAGAATTTGGATCATATGGTATTCCTTCTTATTGAATTGACGTGCTTAAGGGAAAACTAATCTTTAGCTACATTATATTAGCATGCCCGGCCTTGATTAAGCACCCATAAACTACATAATAGAATCAAAGCATAAAATATTACACTAAATAAACTATGCATCAATACAACCTCCAAGGTTTCATATTTGCATTTTATTGTATACAAACCAGCCAACTCCCAAACATTCAAGCAATCTGTAGTTTTTTTTTTTTTTTTTTTTTTTTTGACAAGTGAGATCAAAACCATTCTGAGAAGCCATAAAATGTTTAATTCCCCTTTAATAATCTACTATATTAACCATACCCCTATTTTGAGTGTCTACCAGTAGAATACCCATCAACAAAAACATCAAGAAACGCACTAAATGAGCTTAAAAATAATTCCTTTAAGCTAAAATCTTAAAACCCATTACACCATTTTCAATATTTAATCACTGAATGAGCTTAAAAATTGTTCTTTTCAGCTGAAATCTTAAAACCCATTACACCATTTTATAAATTCAATCACTTTGTAAACAAATAAATACTCACACTCACATACACACATACACTGAGGATTGAGGAATAAGAGAAAGAAAGGAACCTCCAACGGCAAGATTGACAGCCAAAAGCATAGGCCAGACGAACTTGTAACGGCGAGCAAATGACTCTTTTGGTGGTGGTGGCTGAGGTGGTGAAGAAGACTGAGTTCCCATTGTTGATGATGATGATGGTGTTGAGAACTCCTTGGCTTTCTGATGTCCGTCTTGAAATTTTTTCAGTTGTGCTGTTTGTTTGTAAAGTAAAAGAGCACAAACAATCAATCAAAAGTCAAACACCGAAACCCAAAATACTGAAAACAAAAAAACGGAAGTAGAAATGATTGTTTTTTGACAGCAAAGAATTGTTTTTTAGTTTTACCCTTTTTGGGCTTGTTGGCGTAGAGCTTTGGACCTTCACTCATTGTTGCTTCCGAAACCTTTTACTCTGTCAAAACTCTTCGTTCTTGAATCTTGATCGCCTTCCAGGCTACACGCTACACTGTCTCAAATTTTGGTATGATTTTGACCCCCAACCTTGCAACTAGAATAACAGTGTTTAAAATATACTCTGATTCTGAAATCTATTCATAAAAGAAAACTACACTCTCTGAACTCGTGGGTTTGAGTCACAATTTTAAGTGTTACAGTGATCCAGGTCACGAATTCGTGCTGAGTTGGCTCATGCCACTTCAGCAAGAGTGCCAGCAATGCAAATTTGTTATCATAGTTCAAGAAGCTTTCCGTGGGCATTAGAATTGGCTTGAGTCTAATGCTAGCATTAGACAGTGACATGTGGCTAAAAATATACAGATGTCATCATTGTGGTCATTGTGGCAAGTCATCAGGTCCTATGCATTGGACCCAACTCCTAAGCTTTATGTCAAGGTTAGGGTCCTCATGATGCTTGACTTGGGTCCAATGTAATCCAATGCAAGGGAGCATTAGATCCAAGCTTTTTATGTGACTTGACTTATATCTAGGACACTATAGCATTGAGTCCAAGCTTTACCTTTAGGTACAAGGAGCCTGGGGAAAACAAAGTTAGATTCATTGAGCCTGAAATTGGAGCGAGAAACTAACAATAAGATTGCGTTTGGCATTGGTTTAAAAAACCGACTTTTTTACTATTTAACTCATTTTTACTACTATTCAACTTATTTTTTTCCTACTATTCATGGTTCTCATTACACTTTTTTGTACTATTTATAAGTTTCACTGTATTATTTCAGTTATCTTTTGTATTATTTCAATTACCTTTTAGTTTTTTATATTGTATTTTTAGTAAAAAAATTTAGTTTCAGCTAAACAAGTTATTCCCAAACAGACTAGTCTAGAGTCACAACAAAATTTCCATAATTATTGAGGTGGCGAAGTATAAATGATAAACAATAAGTAGATAATAAAATAGTGTCACTAATTGGCTTAAATGAGAATTAATAACAAATTAATGACTTAGTAGCTGCAGAGTTTGTTGTGGAAAAATTTGCATATGCTGTGAGTATTTCCAAAACCATCACATGGAAAACTTGAGAGAAGAAATTCATAAACACTCTTTTAGCTTTTCCGTTATGGTGAGAGAATGTTACATGTACAAAAGCTTTTACAACTAATATTAATATAATAGATGTACGGGGTATGGCCTCGAGCCCAATGGGCGTTGGCCCAAACATTCTCAAGAATTGGAGCTGGGCCCAATCCTCATAATGAATCCATATCCGTATTGAGTGCGTGATTGATAAGCCCATATCTGGTCATTCATTGTCTGTTCGAGATTGCATATGCCCAGAACAACATACCTCCCCTGTGGCTTGGTATTGCCTTGGGGAGTATCGTTGTCGGGCAATCTTTTGGAGGCGGAAATCAGTTCCAAGGCCACTACCACCATTTCCAACGAGATAGATTCTATGTCAGGAATAATCACATCGGACCCCACCCCACATAAGTGAGATCAAAATGAAATCATGAAACCCCTACAAACCTCAAGCTATAGATAGAAGAATTGTGTAAGGAAAGGGGGTTGGAAAATCTGGGGAGGAAGGAGAAAGAGAGAGAGTAAGCTGGGATAGCTAGGGGAAAGAGCAACACAGGGTGGGAGTGTTACTTAGGGAGGGAAAAAAGAGAATTTGTGAGGGATAAGGGGTGCCACCAGGTCACTCGGCCAGAAACAACCTTTAGTAGTAAACACTAAGCCCACTAATACAGGTAAATTGTTAGCCCATTCTAAGCCCGGCCAATCAAGCGGAGATTAGGCGTGCACAATAGAAAATAGTTGTCTTTATTTTTTACAGCAATTGAGTTAACACACTTTTATTAGTTCTTATATGGGTTTACCACTAAAATCGTTTTTTTTTTTTTTTTTTTTTTTTTTTTTCAAATCAATCATATATATATATATATATATATATATAAAACACACCTCAGGGCGCAAGATTCTGTCATGTGATGCTCTCATTGAAAAGATAATTGAAATATTCTAAAGTTACAAGATAAGAACAAAAAAATAAAAATAAAAATAAAAATAAAAAAAATATAAAAAAATAAAAAAATAAAAAAAAGAAAGAAGAAGAAGACACTTTTTATTTCTTTGGTCAATATTTCAAGACTTCCAATTAAAGAATAAAGATTCTTTATTCCTTTTGTTCAATGTTTCAAGAAAAATCTCTTGCACTTCAAATACACCTCGACCAAGAATTGTGTCATTTATCTTCAACCTTTCAATGACACCTACCTAACTCTAACTTTGTCAACCTATATGATCTTAACCCGTATGAGTTGGCTTTGCCAAGGAAGAGGGGCTTGCACTTTTTTATTGAATGACAACAGCTTATGGTTTTGATGTTGAGGTTAGACATTATGGGTTTTGTATAAGTTGTGATTGGCTTTGAGTCTTTGGATATTTGGTGTGGGAAAGCCATAAATATAATTTGTTTTAGAACTAAAGAAAAATAGAAAGAAACCTTCTAATTGATTATTGATGAGATTAATATTTTTTTATTATGTTTTAGAATTCATAATTTATAAGTTTCTTTGTAGTTTTTTTTACTACTATTTAGTGTAATATCAATATGAACTAAGATGATAAAAGTAAAAGTCAATGATCATTTTAGAGTATTTTTTGTAGATTGTTTGTTTTGTTTTGTTTGTTTGTTTTGTGGAATCCTAGCTAAAGAAAATTAATATTGATAAATGAAAATGCTTTTAGCCATTTTTTGTTTATTTTATCACATTCTTTATATACTGGTACTTACAAATGATTTCTTTTCGTTGAAATAATGAAATGAGTGTTTCAAATTTGGATCTCAGTATTTGGTTGTCAAGATAGAGTAGTTGAGAAAGTGTTCAGTTGCTTGAATTTTTGTAATTCTAAGATGTAAAAGTATTTTATGCTTTGAATTTAAATTTATAAATTTCAAATTTAAAAATCATTTAATCAATTTAATAAACAAATTCTACAAATATTATAATATGTAGGTCTTCTAATAATGTCAAAAATCTTGACCATTCCAACCTCATAAATTTGGATTAGTAAAACAATTCCATTCAATACCCGGAAACCAATCATATGACAATATATATATATATATATATATATATATAATATGAATTAAGAAAACTGAGTATTATAAATACGTCTTAAAAAAAATAAAAATTATTTCAAATGAATTTGTAATGTATCTGCACATTTGCAGGAAATGGTCTTGTCACTAATAAGAGCACTTACATCAGAGGGTATATAATAAAAAAAAAAAAGTGTAAAATTTATACATTTTTGCCTCAAAATAACTTCCGTCAATGAGTATATAATTGTGTAACTTTACAACTTTGCTACATGTAAATTTATATCTACATTATTTATCTTTTGCATTTGATTTTTTATTCTTTCTTTACGTACCCCAAGGATAAAAAATGATAAAAAAAAAAAATAGATGATGATTGTTGTGTGTGAAAAAAGATAAACAATTAAAAAAATCAAGAAAATTTGATATTTTAATGAATTATAGTATAAAATAGATAATCTAATTTGAGGTATTTTGAAAAGTAAGTACGTAAAATAGAAAAAATAGGTTCTTACGCTAAAATAGACATAAATTTTTGCACGAATTAATGCGAATACTCTAAGTAATAATTTTTTTCTATAGAAAAATGTAATAACTTGACACATAATTAGCTGTGATTTTTTTTTTCAATTCTACATTTACAAATTATTTTATAACATTTTTACAAACTATTAATGTTACAAAATTTTCCTTATTATCATTTGGACTATTAATATTACTTTTTTTACTCTTTTCTCAAAAAAAAAAATATATATATATATATATATATATATATTACTTTTTTACTAGCGAATTTGTAAACGTGAGGTGGCAAGTCTTCACGGGAGGGTGTGTCATGTGTGAAATTTTAAGTTCAGTGTCCATAGACTTCAATTGAAACCGATATCTTTGCATTGTGGTCGCTTACCAAATACCAACTATTCCTGCCATCTTCATAATTTAGTTTTTAAGCTCTTTCGTCTTCGCTTTGTAACATATAAACTAACCGCTTCTTCTTCTTCATTTGTACTATTAATAAAATTTCACTGTTTTAACGCTCTTTTTCTTCATTATCCTAGTGCCGCTAAGGTGTTTGTATAATTTCCTAAGAGGAAAAGAAGACTGAAGCAATAAACTGCAGAAAGCCCAGTTCTTCACAGGTATTCTATCCAAAAAGCCCAATGACAAAGACCCTCTCCATGTTTTTTCTTTCTTTCTTTCCTTTTTGTACCCATTTCGTTATTTTCTTATGTCCATGCTTTAGGACAATGGTATAATATGCATTTTCTAGATTTTGTGAGTTTATTTTTAATATTTATACTTCATGTAATGCTTAGTTCTTATAATGAAGTGTTATATCCACAACATTTTCACAGCACTTAAAAGAACAAATCTTAAATGGTAAGTTTTTACCGGTTTTAATTTGAAACCATCATTTAAGTTACTTTTTAACCCACCTTGTAACAGCCAGTAACAATCTATCACTTAGGATTTGTTGTGAAAATGTCGTGAACATATCATTTCTCTATGATTAACTTAGGTGTAAATTAAGTTTATCGTTTTATTTAATGCAAACTATTGATTCTGACCATTTCTTTTTTCTGTTGTTAGCTTGCTATCTTGCCTTGTCTTTAGTACATGAATGGCAACCTGCAGCAGCTTGACTCTTCATCATCGTTGTTGGTCTAGATTAGACTTACCATGGAGATCTCCGAGACTAATGCTAAACTTCAATTCAGTGTCTGCAACTACTACTGTTGCTACTTCTTCTTTGGCAGGCAAAGCCCCCTTTGAGAGGTGCAGTAGCAGCCGCATTGGCATAAGGACATGCAGCAGGAAGTCGAAATGGATCATAAAACGTTGCTCCACCAATCCATTTGTTGTTGTCGACGATGAAAAATATGGAAATAAGCAGGTTGTTAGTATTACTCCAAGTCTTTATGAATACATCCTTGGCAATGTTCGAGAACCAGAGGTAGTGAACTTATTTCCTATTTTTTCCAATAAAATTTACTACTAAGAGATAGTGTATTATATATTTTAAATATGTAGATAACCATTTATTGATTAGTTATTTGATGTTTACCTTTTGTGATTCTGAATGATGTTTTATTTTTCAGATTCTAAGGCAACTTCGAGAAGAGACTGCCTCTTTGCGTGGTAGTCAGATGCAGGTATTTATTATTTCTTCCTTCCTCTGTATGTTTTATTTGTACATTGTGCGCATGTAGAAGCTTCTGGCTTTTCTTATTGCTTCATTTTTTAATTTCATTGGCGTGGGCAGCAGCCTGATTTTGTGTTCATTAACTTCCTGTCAACTGCTCAATTTTCTGCACAGAAGGCACATTTGTGTGTGTGTGTGTGCGCGTGCATGTGTGCTTATGCTTCTTGTGTGTATTATATGTGTTGCATATGTCCAAGTGATTCTTTCAAAGATTATTACTTTTAATAACTTGCACTGCTATTTTTTTGATATTTCAAGATCTTCCTTCAAGTTTCTTTTCCTTTTTGTGTGTGTGCGCATGTGAAAGTTTCTTAAACACATTTTTATGTTAATGGTTTAACATTCATAATTGGCTTAATGCCTATCCAAAAAAAGAAAAAATCACAAGTGGGTTAATAATGGCCCCCGCACAGTCTTCTCGATCAAGATCAAAAAAGTCAACGGTTCTCCAACTGTTATAATTTGACAGGAAATTATTAGTCTCCATTTGTTATAGAACAAGTTTATTTCCAAAAACTTGTCTGATATGGTAATACTCAATATGAAGATTTGTTGTTCAAGAGTACCTTATCCTAATGCCTCAATAATGTGCCTATGTTACGGGATGTGATGAATGTTGAACTACTGCATATGTATTGTAGAATGTGATGTACCTTCTCTAGTTTGGTGTGATTTATGTTGTGTTTCATCATTATCTCAATCCCTGATTATTATTTACAAATATCTAGTTCAAGGAAACTTAAATGATAAATTAAATGTTGCCCCATAAGCTTGAGCTGATAGGAAATTGTGAATTTAATTATTTAAAAAATATGATGGGGTTTGAACGCAGGATGGCCTGCTTTGTACCATGATAAATACTTATTGTTCCAAAAGCTAAAGCTGATAGGAAATGGTGAATTTAATCATTTAACCAATATTTTAACAATAGTGATTCACCATAAATACACACACACGCATAGACGTATCATTTATACTTGTAAAATAAATATTTATATATATGGATTAGATCTTTAGGGCATCAAATTCATAGCATAAACTAATTTTTATCAGTCTAATGTTGTATGGAATGTCTGAAGTCATGGTTTTCATTCCTTAATGTGTGTGTACATGAAAGTTGACAGTGTATTGTACTCTTAATAGGTGTCTCCTGATCAGGCACAGCTACTTGCAATGCTTGTGCAGATTCTTATGGTGGAGCGGTGTATTGAAGTTGGTGTTTACACTGTATGTATTTTTCACTGAAATTTAACTTTTATATATAAATATATATATATATATATATATATATATATATATATAAAAGAGCTAAAAAAAGCTTATAAAAAAGATTAACTGCTTTAGTTGAACAGACAACTTGTTGTTTTTCTTCTGATTATGCAAGTTTTTGTTGGCATATCTCATCCTCATCTTGTGAAAAAGTAAGCACCAGAAGATCAGCTCCTTTGATTTCTGATTTCTCTCGCCTACTTTGTTACTTGTACCTATCAAGGTACTCCAATGTCAAGTAATGAAATGAAATATCTGCACTTTATGCACTCAAGAATTTGAAACAGAGTTGCATATGCTGACATGCGGCATATGTGTGGTGAAATAGAAGGTTGAAATTATTCTCTATTCTTATCCAAAACCTCAATTAGCATGTATATTCGTATCACACATTAAAGCCCTTCTTTAACCTAGAAATTAGAGGAAAAGTATGGAGCTCTTTCAATGAGCAAAGATGATCAGGGGCTTTTGCACTTAATACTGAAGTTACTTCTTCAATTTGACCTCTGCGTAACTGCAATGTTACACTATGCTATTCTCCAGTAACTACTTAACATATTCAAACTAACACTATGATAGCAAGTTGATTTGATGATATGAATTGGTTCTACGTTTATCGAGTGATGAAAATGAGTGTATTAGAAAAAGAAGAGAATGTATGTGGGGTGAGACCCAAAGGTTGTATTTGGCCTACCTAAATGGACCTAGGATGGCAAGGGAGGGGAATCAAATTGGCCCTTGCTGCCCATCTCCGGGGCATGAGCAATGAAAGGGTTAACTCCCTATGGCAAGTGCAGACAAATTGGTAAAGGATGAGACGAGCAAAAGACCTAAACTTCAAAGGAAACTTTCAGCTAGGAATTTTCACAAACACTTTTTACGCAAAAATTTTATAAAGTAATTTTCAAGATCAAGGTCACAATTCAAAGTTCCTACCCATAAAATCCATTCTAAAAAAATTATGACATCACATGGGTCTTACCCGGTGCACAAAACTCCTACTTTTCTAGGTCTAGGAGAGTTCATGGTAGGCAATCTTTCCCCCAATTTTTTTTAGAGAGGCTGACTTATGTCGCTTTTGGTGGAAGGCAGTCAAGGCACTTGCCTCACATGCCCAACCTCCATGACATTGAAAAAAAAAAAAAAAGGCAAGACATCATCTTTGTGCTGTAAAACACCAAAATAGTTCAAAATTTATCTTACCTAACGGATGGCTTGTTGAGAACGTGTTGGGTAGGCTCTTGGAGGAGGCCATACTGGTTTACTGTGAGAGGGGCCAAATATCTCCTTGCCTTGCTATTACTTATGTCAATGGGACTAATTAGGGCCTTGAGAAGAATTTTGCTTTTATAACCAATTCTCATGATTTACAGTGCAGTTGGTTAAAAATCAAAACATAAATATTTTCTTAATTTAAACCTTGGCTGGTTAAATCTAAATAAATTTTTCTTGATTTACACCTTGGTTAGGTAAAAATCTAAGTAACATTCTTTTGATTTACACCTAAAGTGGTTAAACATCTTAACACAAATTCTCTTGGTTTACACGTTAATCATAGTAATGACAGTTTAAATAAATCTGGATTCAATAATCAAATCGGGTTCAAGTGATTTGACAATTTTATTGTATTCTGGCTTTGAATTTCACATTTTCTTTCTTGTTCTACTGTGTGGTTCACCTCTTACCATGCAGTAAAAAGTTTATTTTATTGTGAATTTAATGAAGTAGCAACTTACCATCTTCTTAGGATTATATATATGTTTCTTTTAATTTATTCAGGGATACTCATCATTGGCTGTTGCATTAGTCCTACCAGAATCAGGTCGTTTGGTTGCCTGCGAAAGAGATGCTAAGGCTCTTGAGGTTGCAAAGAAGTATTATGAACGAGCTGGTGTTTTGCACAAGGTAGTATTTTTATCTCTTTTATCTTTGCTAGTATTAGCATCTGTAAGTGCTTGGTTCTTGCAATTATAAGGACTTAGCTTATTTAGTTTGTCTCAAAAGTTTATACATCTGCTAAGCGTACTACCTTGTGCTAATGGATGCCTACTAAACCCACATCATATACACTGCAAAAGCTCATAATACTTCTTAAGAAGTAATACATTTTTGCAATGATCATTGGACTAGCAATGGAACTTTCAAGGATAAATGCCCTGAGTTGTACAAGTTTGCTAGAGAAGAGATGCCCTTGTAGCAATGGAGTGGGTTAATGGTGAGTTGCATTGGAATCCAATTTTATTAGAGAAGCCCAAGATTAGGTGGATGAAATTTTGGAATATTTTTAAGATGACCTCTATACAGTTCAAATTGACCAAGCAGGAACTGGTACATTGGTGTGGCCCTCAGCACTCAAGCATGGATTTCACGTCAGAAGTTATTATGGACTGCTAATATTAGGGGTTGCAAGAGTTACCCCTGTTCCTTGAGGAGCATTTCAAAAGTTAGAGCTCCACCTAGAGTTGCTTTCTTCACATGAACTGAAGCACTAAGGTAAATATTGACAACGGATAATTGGATAAAAAGTGAAGTTATAATTGTGGATTGGTGCTGTATGTATAAATTAAATGGGGAGTCCATGGATCATCTTCTTCTTCATTGTATTATTACTAAGGAGTTGTGGGACTTATCATTATGTCTATTTGGTGTTACTTGGCTAATGCCCAATTCAATAATTGCTATGTTGGCTTCTTGGAAGGGGAAGTTAGGCAATCATGGGAGTGGGAAACTTTGGACAACAGCTCTTTCATGCCTCATGTGTTGTCTTTGGAAAGAGTGGAATCTTTGTACTTTTGAGGGAAAGAAGTTACCCTTACCACATCTCAAGTTTCTTTTTCTCAAGATGTTATACAACTGGACTTTCAATTCCTATAATTTCTCCATGACTACTTCATGGACTTTTAGATGACTTATTTTCAGAAGTTTAAGTTTTTCTCCCTTTGTTTCCTTTGCTGTTCTTGTGTGTGCACTCCGTGTACTAGGATAGTTCCTCATTGTTTTGCCTCTTAGATTTGTGGACTGCATATGTATCCGATGTTTCTCTCATTAATATTTCTTATACTCCTGCTCCTTTTAATGACTTCTGAAACAATTGGTTTGCATCAGGTGGATGTAAAATATGGACTTGCCGCTGATGTCCTAAAATCACTGATTCTGAATGGCGAAGCTTGCAGGTAAATGAAGTAGCAGTGCACAATTATACATTTTTCACACACAGCTTTTTGTTAATGTTTATTTTGATTATAGGGGTTCTAGTTCAAACGAATAGTAGTTCTCATTTCTCAACTCTTCTACATGTGTTACATGTACGCAATACAGCAATTTGTGCTAAGGATTGAGTCCAAATAATGTGAACATTTTCATCCTTGCATTTGAAGTGCTACTACCTTATTGCTTTGCGCCCTAAATTGAACTTTTCCTCGTGTGCAGAAGTTTCTGACTTTTTCTCCAATTTATGAGGGACAAAAATAATAAATCAACATTTACACCTATTTCCTTTTTTTAATCAGCTATGATTTTGCATTTGTTGATGCGGAGAAGAGGAAGAATCAAGAGTACTTTGAATTGCTACTTCAACTGGTAAGAGTAAATATCATGTTCAATTAATCTGTTCTAAATCCATTTTCCTGTTCCTTTTGATTATTTGAACAAATTTGCCCATTCATTATCCTGCAAGCAGTTGGTGAGGATTTAGTTTGCAGGTGAAGGTTGGGGGTCTCATCGTGATTGATAATGTCCTTTGGCATGGAAAAGTTTGTGACCCAATGGTAAATCAATGACTTTATTTGTATGTTTTGTCCATTTGAAATGAAATTGATTCTTTTTTTTTTTTAATATATCTTGAGAAGATAAATGACGTGAAGACTGTTAGCATTAGAAATTTCAACAAACGTCTGCTGGAGGACAAACGCGTAAGCATCAGTATGGTAGGGGATGGTAATTTTTGCCTATGTTTTGACAAATTCTGTGAGACTCTTCTGAATTGATCTATAACCTTAAACTTTTTGGAGCTTTAGGTACCTATTGGAGATGGCATGACAATATGTCGAAAGAGATGACCTCATACCAAAGCATAAGTCCTGTGCAAGTGAGATTTTGTTGTCAAATTTTCAGAAAGTATCCATATTCATCGGTTTCTGTGGGATAGTTGAGGCTCAGGATGTTTCTGCATAGCTCTTGGAGGCTACTTGGCTCTTGGAGGCTATGATTTGCAGATTAAGCTGATTTTTGTTAAGGGCATAATCTTTATTATTTCTTCTTGTAGCTATAACTAGTACTTGGGCCTGAGCTTTGATTTATTTATTCAGCCTTGATTGTATAAGTTGGGTGCCCTAGTCTCTTTTAGTGTGAGAGAACATCATTAGAAGACCAGACAACCTAATTTCCCCCCAATTTTGTGGGTGTGTAACAATTGTAGGGGTATAGCAAGGTAGGGTTTAAGGGACCCAACTGCTTGAAAAAGTCTTGAGACCTAAGTTGGCATAATTTTACAGTATTGAAGATATACTTGTGCATGACTGGCAATCCAAGTTTGAATATGATGTTAAAATGATATGATCTCTTAATATAAATTAAGTTCCTGCTGATTGAGTAAATTAGTAATAGATTATGATGCAACCATCATTTAGATAGCTTCATGATTTACTGAACTTAATAGAAGGAATGATTAATCATGCAATGAAGAATCAATTCATGAGTTGTGGATTATATGCTGGTTTTTCCCAAATAGCAAACTATTTGATGCTTATATACATTTGTGGAACGTTTTCGGTTTTAATCTAACTTTTTCTGCGCAATTCAAAACTACTTTTGGATTATCTTGGTGGACATTAATCTATAGATATGGGTTACAAGGGATTGAATGGAAGATAGATATGTTTACAAGGGATTGAATGGAAGATTATGTGGAGGATGTACAAGTTATGAACTGGTAGTTCAAAGAATATAGAGTAAGTTATGAATTATGATTTTATGATGCTAAATGTTATGTCCAACTTAGGATCGACCTTGGGTGAGTACACCGTTTAAAGAAAATAGAGTTGTCATCGCATATTGGGTTCTTCGATAGTGAATTAGTGATTGGTCACTTAATAGGTTTAGGAGGGTTTAAACTTCAAAGTACATATCCTACGAATTAGGTAATAAATATCTTCAAATCATAGAGATTGATTCAAGAGTTTATATATATATATATGTGTGTGTGTGTGTGTGTGTGCGCGTTTCTGAGAAGGTATTAAGCATCTTACAGGTATTATATTGAAGGAATATTAAAGCATATGTTCAATCTAAAATTTCCCATCCTAAATTAGGACAACTTTTTTGGCCTGTCGGATCTTACTCGACCATCTACATCTCCATAACTTCAATTTTTTGAAACAATTAGACTGATTTTGTGGATTATGCGATTTATTTGTACGATTAATCATTTTCATATTAACCACTGAAGCAAGAGGGGATTAGTTAGTGGGAGGAAAATTGATTAAAATTTAGAGTGTAGTTGTGAAAATTTATAATTAGTTATGTAAAGAGTTGTAAGGGAATTGCCGAATGAATTCATTAAATTAGTCCGCTGAATGAGTATTAACTATTAATGGAGATTATTCTTGAGGCTTTTTCCCTCCATCTCATGAGAAATTCAGAAGAGGTCTCGTTGGACTTTTTGCTTGATGGTCTCCAAAATCCTCAGTGTGATACTTTTTTTTGTGTGATACCTACCAAAGTGTTAGATAGGAGAAGGCATGATGAGCTTGCTCTCGGTCTAGCCCCTTCAACTTTACCAAGCTAATTAATGTATTTATTCAAATTTTTATTTTGGATCTATGCTTCCATCAAATTTGTTTGCATTGGCTATTGAAAATTTGGGGGGATTTTGGAATGTAAGTGAGACATCCCATTTAGTTATTGTTGAGGGTCATTTGTGAGAATCCAAGTAGGAAGAAGAAAGCCCAACGACAAGGGCAACAAAGAATTGGCAAACAGATGGCAAAACCATTAGGTTCAAGCGGCAGAAATAATGGATAACAGGCCCATGAAATAAACAAATGGGCCTTGAAGAGGCAAGTGGGCTTAAAGAAGCCCGGAAAAAGAGAAATAGCATACCCATGGGCAGTATATGATGTAGAAAAGTGAGAAAGGGTCACCGTAGATTCAAAGTAATGCAAACAAAGAAAGTAAGGGGTTAATGGCAGGCCCATGAACCCCAAGGATGAGAATAAGGTAATTGGGTCAGGGAAGCCCAATGAAGTTAGTAAAAGCCCATGGGAATGCAAAGTTAGTAAAAGGGCCAAGGAAGCCCAAAGAAAACAAGTGAGCCAAGGATGCTCAAAGGGACAGAGGAGCCCATAAGTAGGAAAACCAATGGCCATACCAAGCCACTGGGAGAAAGAGTAAACGGCTGACCCAAAAAGGCCCAGCAGGATTGAGTTATTGCAGCAAGAGTGACAGAGTAATACGGCAGGAAATGAGGATAATCAAGAAATGGGCTTAAAGAAATGTAAAACCCAGTATCAAATAAAACCCAACTCCTCAAAGGAGTGGGAAATCGAAAAAGCAACTCACATAAAAAGTCAAAGAAAACGGACGGCAGGCTATGCAAGCAAGCCTCTAGACCACGGTAGACGAATGATCAGCAGGTAGATTTTGGACACATATGGAAGGAAGGCACACGCAAGGCCCAGGCACCCCCAGCCTGTACCTAGCCAATACAGGGCATGGTGAGGTCGGGGGTCAGAGATTCAGAGGGCATGGTTAGGTGGTGGGGAGAGGGGAAAAATCTATTTTTGAGGTTCCGGCTTAGGTTCTTTCGGGGAAGTGTCCTGCTGAGATAACTTACTACCCAAAAGAAGCAAGCTGAGTTGGAACCACTAGGTGCATGCCATAAGGGATAGTGAGAGAGAAAGAACTTAGACCGTAGCAAGAAAGGGTGCCACGGCAGACAAACAAACAAAATACCCTTCTTTGTCTAGTGATGGGGGGTGACACACGGACGAATCAATGGTGGTCGGCTAGTACACCCAGACCAGACAAATAAAGTTAAGAGCTAAAACAGTAAAATCTGGTCACGGCAAGCACTATAAAAAGAGGATCTTATTGTGAACAAAAAACGGAGTAACAACGGAAACCATAACTAAGAAATAGGAATTCGAAAAGAGAGATCAGAAAATAGAAAAGAAACGAGTGGGAGGGAAAGAAAGAAAACAACCAGAAAGAAAATAAAGTGAGAATTAGAACAGCAGGCATACATCGGTAGATTGATTTCCTCTCTCTCTCACAAAATCCTACTCTCTGTTAAAACCAAAAGGGGCCTCTGTGCATCAACCATTCAGGTCTGTTTTCCTCAGGGTAGTTAATCTCCACGGTAGGACTGTTCCTGAGAGATTAATTGTGTTGAGAAGGAACGTTCTTTCCTCTCTGGTTTTGCTCCCACAGACCAGATTTAAGTTGATTTCTTCATCTTCTGATTAACCCATATATATTACTATTTACTCCCTTTTGTTCTGTTCTTTTCTTTCTGTAAAATTGATTATTATTACTGTGATTGTGTTTGGGGATCATTTGGTCATTTCCTACTAAGTAGCCAGATATTTTATTTTTATTATTATGTCTATTTGCCACAACTTGTCTGAAATAGCTCTGCCTGCCGCAAGCACGTTCCTAGCAAACCAAGCATAGTTTTCGCACAAGCTAGACCAAATTGAGTTGCAACTGGACTAGTCCCAACTCCCTTATCCATAAAAACTTGGGCCTAGTGCAGCAGGAAGCAGCCCAACACCACTAGCACAGCCCACCACTTTACAATTGGCGACTTCACTGGGGAGTTGGGAAACAAATAGGGGTGAAAACACAGAATCCTTCGCAAACAATGTCACCAAAGTCCAGAACGACACGAAATATGAGTGTCGTACCCTCGTAAGCAAAGTCCAGGCCAACAACGCCTCACCAACAGCAGCCTAACCAAACGGAAGGTGCCAACAAAACGGGGGTTGATCTTCAGCCATAGCTAAGAATTCCCACGGACAATGTCAGTATTTTTATTGAAGTATTGCAATCACTGCAGCACTCGCAGCAACAAATGATGGAAGAAATCCGTCAACTAAAAGCAGACAAGACGAGGGAGAAAGGGAGCCAGCATGACCCAGAGCATGCGACAGATAGAGAAGAGACACTAGCAGGAGGTGTCCCACGGAATGCAGAATAGCGTTTCATTACTATGGCTGAAGTAGCGGCTCTCCTGGAACAAGAGAGAGCCAGAACACCTAAGGAGAGGTTTTACGCACGAAGGCCTCCTTACCCACTAAAGGTACTCAACAAACCATATCCTGAGAGGTATGAGCCAAGGGCCTTTACACAATACGATGGCAGGAAGGGAAGTGCAGTTGAGCATGTGAGCAAGTTTATTGATACCCTTGGCCCTTACGCTGCAGACGAAGACTTATGTCTTCGAGAATTTTCAAAGTCATTGTGTGACCAGGCATGCACCTGGTACATCGGCTTAAAACCAGGATCGATCCCAACTTGGGATGACATGGTGGATGTATTTTGCACTAAGTACTTCCACGAAGAGGAAATAGTAACGCTTGCAACCCTGCAAGCGACCAAGCAAAGGAATGGCGAAGATTTGATAGAATACATCAAGAGGTTCAGAGACATAGCACTTGATTGCTATGACCATTGTGAAGAAAGAAACTTAGTAGAAATGTGTATGACTAACATGATTCGGGAATTCAGAGCAGTCCTGGAAAATCTAGAAATTTCCCAGTTTGCACAGTTGTTACAGAAAGCCAGGAAGACGACCCAGTCCGTAAAACCAAGTTCAGATAAAAGAAACGCCCCGTAGGCTATGGCGGTATCCACCGGAGAGCGGAGAAGGAAAACCGAAGGGAGGGAATATGATACTCCCCCACTCATACCATGTACTCTTAAGGAACTGGATGTGCTGCTAGAAAAATGGATAGCAGACGGAATCTTTAAACCCAACCAGGTTTCCAAAGAACCCACAGAGGAAGAAAGAAGAGACCCTCGCTTCTGCCGCCTGTACAACTATGTACAACATCCCACAGCAGAATACTGGGCGCTCACAGATTGGTGCACCGTAGGATTAAAGAAGGGACACTGGAGTTAACCCAGCAGGAGGTCCAAAGAAACCCACTCCCGAATCACAAGGGAAAGGGTGTAGCAGCAGTAGTAATATGCGCAAACCCAGGGGAGGACAAGGAGGAGAACCTGGCCCTGCCTGCCGCAGCGATTACCACTCTACAGCAAAGTGTCAAATTCAAAAATTTGTTTGACCAGTTGGGACTCACAGCAAAGGAAAGAAAGATAGCCACAGAGGCTTTGGCGAGTATCGCCTCTGAGGTAGGAGAAGAGTGCTTATTAGCCGAAATCCCAGATGACAGAGCCCTCATACAGGAATTGACAGAGATCATTTTTAGCAATGAGGATATAGAGGTGGGACAACCAGATCACAGGAGGCCTCTTTGTTTGGTAGCATCCATAAACCAAATCCCCATCAAAAGGGCCTTGATAGATACATGTGCTTCCATAAACCTCATTCCATTGAGCACCTTGCAAGTGGTAGGAATTTCAGAAAGAAAGATCCAAGGATGCCCAATGGAAGTAATAGGGTTCGGCGGAAAGGGCGAGTACACCACAGGCCACATCCAGTTGTGGTTGAAAGTAGGCCCTATAGCTTCTTTAGCTCGTTTCCATGTGGTCAAAACGGAAATATCCTATCATGTGTTTTTGGGAAGGCCCTGGTTGCACAAACACCGATTGGTCCTGTCCACTTATCACCAGTGTTTGAAAGGGAGATTGAATGGCAAGATGATATGTATAGCTGCAAACCCCTCGCCATTCGAGCAAGCAGAAGTTCACCTAGTAGAAACTATGTTTTACGACCAATGGGCTCCATTTGGGGAAAGCTCAGTTTCAAAACCATGAGGTACCTTTGTACCTAAGTGGGAAGACGTCCAAAGTGACTCAGAACCTGATCTAAGAGAGTTGCTAGCACGAAAGAAGAAAAGAAAAGAAGCGTCTGCCGTAGAATTAGATAACACACCCCAATGCATCAGGGTTCGAGACCTTGATGGCAGGATTGTGTATAAGTTATGAAGGCACGTAGGGCCCACGAGTGAGATGCAAGCGGGCCCCACCTAAGAATGGCAGCATGGGAGTTTAGCGTGTTATGTCGCTCAAGAAAATTTAGGAAAAGAGGAAGAAAATGATGGGGAAGTTGTGGCAAAAAAAGATGCACAAGTTGTGGCAAAAGAAGAATTGGAAGAAATTGACCTAGGGTCTGGTTCACAAGAACCAAGGCTTATCTCAATTAGTGCAAGTTTGACAAAAAAGGAGAAGTCAGAACTAGTACTACTGTTGAAAGAGTTCAAACACGTTTTCGCGTGGGACTACAGTGAAATGCCAGGATTAGACCCTGGGCTAGTTGCGCATACATTAAATGTAAACCTAGAGGCCAAGCTAGTGGCCCAGCCTGCCAGGATATTTCACGCAGAAATAGAAGGGCAGACAGTCAAAGAAGTACAAAAATTGCTAGTTGCAGGATTCATCAAGCCTATTCAATATCCTTGCTAGCTATCCAACATAGTACTAGTAAAGAAGAAGAACGGCCAGATAAGATGTTGTGTAGATTTTAGAAATCTCAACAAAGCCTGTCCAAAGGACGAGTTCCCATTGCTAAACATGAATTTACTAATAGATTCTACAGCAAGAAGCGCCATGTTTTCGTTCATGGATGGGTTCAGCGGATACAATCAAATCAAGATGGCACCAAAGGATGTGGAGAAAACTACTTTCAGAACACTTATGGGCAATTTCTACTACACTGTGATGCCCTTCGGGTTAAAAAACGCAAGCGCAACTTATTAACGAGTAATGACGGCCATATTTCACGACATGATGCACCAGGAACTAGAGGACTATGTAGATGACATAATGGTTAAATCAAAGAGGAGAGAAGAGCACTTCTACGTGTTGAAAAGGGTATTCGAAAAATGCAGATCCTTTAAGTTAAGAATGAACCCCCTCAAGTGCGCATTTGGGGTGTCTTCTGGGAAATTCTTGGGTTTCCTGGTTCACAGCAGGGGGATAGATGTGGACCTGGCCAAAGCCACAGCTATAGCAACTATGAGACCTCCAGTCACGGTAAAAGAATTTAAGAGTTTGTTAGGAAAAGTCTCATATATCCGGAGATTCATCCCTGGGTTGGCATCAATCACTTCTACTTTCACCAAGTTGTTCAAGAAGGGGCAAAGTTTTGAGTGGGAGGAAGCACAGCATACAGCCTTCAAGAGGCTACAGCAGATAATGATAAACCTCCCCACGGTGCAGGCCCCTATCCATAAAAAACCATTGCTACTTTACTTGGCCACCAACTCGTATGTCATTGGTCCATTAATCGCCCAAGAGGATGGAGGTGGCGTTGAGCAGCCAGTGTACTACATCAGTTGTGCCTTAAAAGATGCAGAAACTCGTTATCCAAGGGCGGAGAGGGCATGCCTGGCCATTGTATATGCTTCGCAAAGGTTGCGTCATTATTTCTTAGCCTATGAAGTATGGTTGATGACTAAGTCCCATACTATCAAAGCTTTGTTACAACAATAGATCCTCTCTGGAAAAATATCACAGTGGTTGTTGCAATTGCCACAGCACGACTTGAGAATGGGGACACCTAGGGCGGTGAAAAGTCAGGCTATAGCGGATCTATTGGCATAGTTTCCAAGAGAAGAAGAATTCCCGCTGGATGATGAAGTTCTAGGGGAAGTAGCCATGGCAGAAGAGGTCAGAGAACAATGGGTAATGAAATTTGATGGGTCTTCTACTACACAGTTTAGAGGGGTGGGAGTAGTTTTGTACCATGAAGAAAACAAGGCAGTGGCGCTATCGTTCAAACTAGAATTCTCATGTTCAAACAATACGGCAGAATACGAAGCCTACCTAACCGGGCTAGCCACGGCTCTCGAAATGGGAATCAAACATTTGAGAGTATTAGGAGATTCAAACCTAGTCGTCTGCCAGACCAAGGGAAGCTTCTCCTTAAAAGAGCTCAGTCTAGCCCCATATAGAGCAATGGCCCAGAGGATGGAAGAAAAATTTTCAACTTTCGAAATAGAGCATGCTCCAAGGAATGAAAACCGGTTTGTGGACGCATTAGCCGGACTGGGGTCACAAATAATTTTCGAAGGGGATAGCACCAGGATAGAAGTCAGCAAAAGGGAAGAATCCATCATTGAGGTGTTGAAGGAAAGGTTCCGAGAGGAACAATGCGAAAGGGATTGGCGGATCCCCATAAGGGAAGTCTTGATGAGGGGAGAAGATGCTGCAGAATTAAAAATACTAAAAGACTACGCCCTGGTGAGAGAAGAGTTGTATCGCAGGATGCTAGGTGGGGTCTTGTTCAGATGCGTGGGGTAGGAGGAGGCCCAGAGAAAATTGAAAGAAGTACACGACAAGACTTGCGGATCTTGCGAGGAGGTCAGCCTTTACCGCAGACTTCAAAGTGCAAGCTTCTACTGGCCAAGTATGGGTAAAGATGCAAATCAAGTCCAAACCCAGTGTGGGACCTGCCAGCTTGCAGCAGACAGAGATGAAAGTTTCGCTGTGTTCATCAGCGAAGACTGGAGAAGCCCTTTCATACAGTACCTAACAGAAGGCATCCTGCCACAAAAGCATAGTGAAAGATACAAGCTTAAGAGGTTGGCAACACGTTACTTTTTGCATAATATGGTCATTTTCAAAAAAGGGTACGATAGGGACCCTTTGAGGTGTTTGGGCCCTAAAGAAGCAAAAGAAATGATAAAAGAAGTACATTTAGGAGAATGTGGGGAACACCAGGGGAAGAAAAAGCTCTACAGATGCCTGCCGCAGATGGGCTACTACTGGCCTACCATGAAAAGAGATACGGCAGAATTTGTGAAAACGTGTCACAGTTGTCAAGTACAAGCCAACTTGATTCACATCTATCCGCAGAATTTACATAGCATGGTCACCCCATGACCCTTCCACACTTGGGGGCTAGATTTAGTGGGACTAGTTAACCCATCATCACGTAGATACATATGGATATTAATGGTTACAAAGTATTTTACTAAGTGGGTAGAGGCAGTACTACTCCGTAAGACCTCAGGAGGAACAGTGACAAATTTCATCAAAGAAAATATAATTGTAAGGTTTGGGGTGCCCCACAGGATCATCAGTGACAATGTCACACCATTTGTCAACAGTGATGTAAAGAAGATGCTAGAGTTCTACCAAGTCAAGCACAATCGGTCATCGCCTTATTACCCTCAAGGGAATGGGCAAGTAGAAGTAACAAACAAAATTCTCATATATATTATCATTAAGATGAGCCAAGAGTATACGGGAGGATGGGTGATGCACCTGACAGACACTCTTTGGGCTTATAGAAATTCACCAAAGTCAGCCACAGGCTTCTCACCTTTTTCCTTAGTCTACGAAACTGAGTTAGTAAGCCCAGCAAAAATAATGACTCCGTCCCTGAGAGTCATGCAGATGCAAGAAAAAGAAAAGGAAGGAGAAGTCTTTGCGGCAGAAATGTGCGAAGATTTAGAAGGACTTGATGAAAAGAGAGAAAAAGTCCAGGAGCACAATCGTAGATATAAACAAAAGATGACTGAAGCCTATGGCAGGATGACCAAAGAGAGAGTGTTCGCAGAAGGATAACTTATGTTAAAGGTAGCAGACTATGTCAGGCGAGGCATGGCAGGACCATCTAAGTTTGCACGAAGTGGGAAGGATCCCTTGTGATAAGGGAAGCGCATCAAAGTGGATATTACCGTCTGACTCAAATGGATGGCAGAGACTTAATGGACCCCATCAATGGGAAGTGGCTGAAACGTTATTATGCCTAAGGAAAAGAGTTATGTGGTTGTCCCTTTCTTTTGTCTTGCTAAATGCTTTTATGTTTCCTTTACCTTTTCTTTCCTTCCCTTCAAGTGACTATGTCACAAGACAAAATTGTAACGTGCTTTCATGAATATGAAATGAAAAAGTACGAAGTATTAGCACTATATGTCATAACAATAGTAAAAGTAGTAGTAGAGTGTAGCATCATAATTACAAACCCAAACTGTGGCAAACACATGCCAAATAAGTGCTATAGGAAACATATAAGTGTTCTAAATGAAGTAATAAAAGAAGGAAAACAAAAAAGAATGGAACTACATCATCATCAACGGAGTCCGAAAGTGAGAGTCTGATCTCCAAAACGGTTAGGCCCACCAATGCTAGAAAGAAGGCACTCACGATGGCCCTCCAAGTTTGCCACCTTTTTCTTTAGAATCTCAATTCGGGTATCAATAGCATCAACAGCTGGCTGAACTTTCCTCGTAAAAAGGCTCGGGCAACCTCACGAAGATGATCCAGAACAAACCCCACAATGAAACCCACATTGATAAGCTCCTAAATCACGGCTCTCCACTGCAGGATCCTCTTGGTGGAGACGGTGTCAACGAAGCTGTGCTCAATGTTGTTCATCACGCTCCTTAACATCTTTAAGAAGTGCTCCCTGGCAGAACAGCCAAGACGGAATCCCTGCATAAAATCACCATGGCTGCTGTAGACCATCACCAAGTGGGAAACACAATCCTTGGGGACTCGGAAGCCATGAAAATCCACGTAAGGAGGCCCAGAAGCCCAGAAGTCTGCAGGGCCAAGGTCATTAACCTTAGGCTGATCAAAGCGGGCGAAGAAGGCTGCAGCTTCATTCGCAGGGTCTGGGATGATGGCAGAACTGCTGCCCACTTCAAACTGGAAAGGGGCAGTGGGAAGTGGACCTATTAAGAAAACACAAGGCAAAATGAGAAGACATGATCTAGGAAGAAAAGACTCACAAATAAAAATGAAGGAGAAGGGAAAGGGGAAAGGAAACTTACCAGGGCCAGCAGGAATAGGGGCTATGGGTACGGCAAAAACAAGCACTGTAGGTACGGCAGAAACAGGTGAGTGGGTGCAGCAGAAACAGGTGCAAAAGGTGCGGAAAGAATGGGCGCTACAGGTATGGCAGGAGCAGGCATCCCTACGTCTGTTGCAACTCCTAGCCCTTCAAAAGTCTCTGCAAAAGGGGAGATAGGCATACAGATAAAAGGGAGCAACGAGCAACGCAAATGCATATAAGAAGAAAACAAAAGAAGAAACAAAAAAGTGAACTTAGCAGAAAAGAAGAAAAGACACATACCCATAAACTCAGGCTCGAGTAGAGCACTCTCATCTTCGTCAGAATCAGAAATCCTCTTCTTTAGGATAGGCGCATCATCAGGATTCTCAAGAATGTCATCGGACCCCTTAAAGGATAAGTCTGTGTCAGGACCACGTGTAGCGGAATTGGGAATGGAGGAAGGAGTAATAACTAGAAAAGAACTGTCCTTTGCAGCTTGGGACAAAGCTGCGAAGGGGTCACTGGTGGAAATAACAAGTGGCAAAACAGGGGAAGTAGTCTTGGTCTGAACGGCAGCAGGAGAAATGGCTCTCTCTAGAGGAGCAGGTGTCTCGGCGAAAAGAGGTGTGGTCTCACTAACCCCCTCAGTATGAGTACCCTCTTCTCTAGGTACCGGCTCGGTGGGAGGGGTAGGAGCTTTGGCAGGAACCTCATGCGCAGCGGTAGAAGGAATAGGTGTTGCAAATGCCACATTGGCCCCATCAAAAAAGCCCTTCATGGGTACACCCATGAAGGCAAAGATCTCCTCGGCAGTAGGACGATATACGGAGAGAGGTTTGGGCTCCTCCTAAAAAAAAAAGAATATAAATACGGATGTGAAGACCAAAGGAACTGTTAACTACATGAGGCAGAAAAAAGACATGTGGCAGAGGAAGCATGTGCGAAGAAAAGAAAAGGAAGAGAAGAAAAGAGATGTACCTCAGACCCGGGCTCATCAAGTAGAATGGGACGGGTGACTAACGAGTCCTCCTTGTGCTTAGACAAAAAAAAAAAAAAAAAAAAAAAAAAAAAAAAAAAAAAAAGAAGGAGTTAGCAAGGTTAGCCACAAAAAAGTTAAAAGGTATTTTAAAAGATAACTTACCCTCTACTCAACAGCAAGCATGAGATGAGGAGTTGTCTTCCTTTTGCTGCCTCGAGTTCTACTGGCAAGGGGAGCACCTGTAGGTGGCAGTGGAGTAGCATGCTTGGATTTACAAGTAGATTTAAGCTTGGCAGGGGCTTTCTTACTTGGTGCAAAAACGTTTGTCACTTTAACCTTCTTCTCCGAACCTAGAGGATAATTGCCATCATGCCAATACCACCCCTCTTTCTCCTCATCCCATTCGAAGATGGTTGACCGGTTCTGTTTCCTGGCATATGCCAACACAGACTTGGAAGGTAGGAGCAAGCGAGGGTTAACTGAAATGACCATACTGAGCCCATCAGAAGGAATAAGAGAGAAACCGCGGCTACCCACCAGCTCTTTCTTGAATGAAGTCATCACCACTTGCCAATACCCGTGCATGGAAGGAGTGCAAAGGCCCTCCCTCAATGAACCAGGAACTGTAACTGCACTGAAACGCTGTCTCTAGAATTCAAAGGCAGTATGTCGTAGAAAGGGACGAACCAAAGTAAGAGACTCCATAAGGAAGGAAATATCATCGGGAATGTCCTGATCTAACTCAAATTGTCTTCTTACTCGGTTAGCAAGATAATGAATGAACCTGATGCCTTCATCGGCTAAGTAAGGCAACCATCCGGCGTTAGTGGCTGCCAAATAAGTGGTCCCTGTCTCGTCAAAACCAGCCAAGGGAGTAGTAGTCCCAACAGTATTAACAAACAAACCCATGGCAGAATCTATGCATGTGTAATTTGCACCCAAATTTCTATAAGCCCTCCAAGAAAAACCAACACCTTCATCAAAAGACTCAACAACAAAATAACCAATAGGCTTCAAGCCAAACCAACGGAAAGCCAGCAGAAAATCAGACTCAAATCTGCCTCAGAAATCAGTAATTACCCTCGGATATGAGTGGTACTTCTCTCTAGCAAAGCAAGCAGGTCTACACTTTGCCAAATAATGGGCACAATGCTCGAATAACAACTGCTGCAAAATAGTACAGTGGACGGAGGAGGTAACTATGTAACAGGATCCCGCCTGACTCTCGTCACTCCGCAGGATGTCTAACTAGACATATAGATGCCCCAAGAACATAGGGGCCAACGGCAGGCTCACCCCGGCAGATATTTTGATGGCTAAACAAAAGTATAAGGGCTTTATGGCATAGTGGGGGTGGGACCCAAAAACAAATTTACAAAGCCAAAACGCAACAAAAGCCACGCGGCGGGCAGCTATAGAAAATTTAGAAGAAGAACTAACCCAGTATGACAGTTTGGCATTCCCGGCCATCCTCTTCTTCAATTCGGTCTCAATAGCCTCTTCTTCCAGAGAAAATTCTAGAGTGGCAGGATCGGCATCACCAAGGATAGGCAAGAGTAACTGATTGGCCACGTCTTCGAGGATAACATTGAGTTCGCCGCAGGAGAAAAAGAAGGTATGGGTGGTGGTACACCATCGTTAGACTAAGTGGCGAAGGTTGTAGAGGTCCCAGAAGTTGGACAGGCAGCGAGATGAAACGAGCTTTCAGGACACCGGCTCATTGCAACAACCCCATGAAACCCACATTAGATAACTCATTATCTACCCATTCTCTCCAATCCAAAGCAGTACCCGACCCAAATTCGAAATGGGTGGGCATAGGGAGTGAAATGCCTTGGCGAATGGCTAGATTGGGGATTAAGGAGGCCAACGGGGCCCAAGAGACATCGGGGTTTCGCCGGCAAAGGGCGAGCCACATGTGACTTGGCAGCGACGATGCATAGTCGCCGGGAATCTTTGGGAAATGAGGGTGGACTTTGTACCATGGATCGATCAGAGGGGCGCATTCACTATCGGGGTCGCGCTGTGTCTCTTCCCCAACGGAATGCTCTAACTCAGAATACTCTGCCTCCTCGCCTACGGCAGGTACAGCGGGAGGGTCAAAAGTGACATCTTTCCCTTTATGGTGGGAAAAGCCTTGACTTTTCATCGGCGCCATGGTAAGAGGGCTTGATCGGAGTAGATGGGTATGAGTGTTTGAGAAGAAAAGGACGGTGAAGAAAGGGAGACAGAGAGAATGTGTTTTTGGAAAAGAAGAAGTTTGTGTTTAAAGTGCAGAGGGACTTCTCTTTAAATACCCAAGTCATTAATAATGACACGAAGGAAGGCGACGGGTCAGCCATCAGAATGGGATAAAATTAATGAAGCGGCGGCTATGCTTAAAAATAACTGCCAAATTGGGAAATTCGAAGAGACAACACTGTTCACGGTAGGAAAAGAAAAAAAATATATATATATATATATATATATATATGAGGAGGAGTCCACTATTTAAAAAGGCCTGCGAAGGAAAAGAAAGAAGAGAGGAAGAAAGGACAGAAATGTCTTTTATTCACATATGAACCGCAAGAATGCTTCATATGTTCAGGGGGCTAAATGTTGAGGGTCATTTGTGAGAATCCAAGTAGGAAGAAGAAAGCCCAACAACAAGGGTAGCAAAGAATTGGCAAACAGATGGCAAAACCATTAGGTCCAAGCGGTAGGAATAATGGATCACAGACCCATGAAATAAACAAATGGGCCTTGAAGAGGCAAGTGGGCTTAAAGAAGCCCGAAAAGAGAAATAGCATACCCATGGGCAGTATATGATGTAGAAAAGTGAGAAAGAGCCACCACAGGCTAAAGTAATGCAAACAAAGAAAGTAAAGGGTTAATGACAGGCCCATGAACCCCCAGGATAAGAATAAGGTAATGGGGCCAGAGAAGCCCAATGAAGTTAGTAAAAGCCCATGGGAATGCAGAGTTAGTAAAAGGGTCAAGGAAGCCTAAAGAAAGCAAGTGGGCCAAGGATGCCCAAAAGGACACAGGAGCCCATAAGTAAGAAAACCAATGGTCATACCAAACCGCTGGGGGAAAGAGTAAACGGCTGGCCCAAAAAGGCCTAGTAAGATTGAGTCATTGTAGCAGGAGTGACAGAGTAATACGGCAGGAAATGAGGGTAATCAAGAAATGGGTCGAAAGAAATGTAAAACCCAGTATCAAATAAAGCCCAGCTCCTCAGGGGAGCGGGAAATCGAAAAGCAGCTCACATAAAAGGTCAAAGAAAACGGACGGCAGGCTATGCAGGCAAGCCTCCAGACCACGGCAGACAAATGAACAGCAGGCAGATTTTGGACACATATGGAAGGAAGGCACGCACAAGGCCCAGGCACCACCAGCCTGTACCTAGCCAATACAAGGCATGATGAGGTCAAGGGTTAGAGATTCAGATGGCATGGTTTGGTGGTGGGGAGAGGGGAAAAATCTATTTTTGAGGTTCCGGCTCAGATTCTTTCTGGGAAGTGTCCTATTGGGATGACTTACTACCCAAAAGAAGTAAGCTAAGTTAGAACCACTAGGTGCATGCCATGAGAGATAGAGAGAGAGAAAGAACTCAGACCGTAGCAGGAAAGAGTATCACAACAGACAAACAAACAAAATACCCTCCTTTTTCTAGTGATGGAGGGTGGCACACAGACGAATCAGTGGTGGTTGGCTAGTACACCCAGACCAGACAAAGGAGGTTAAGGGCTAAAATAGTAAAATCTGGTCACGGCAGGCACTATAAAAAGAGGATCTTGCCGTGAACAAAAAACGGAGTAACAACGGGAATCATAACTAAGAAATAGGAATTCGAAAAGAGAGACCAGAAAATAGAAAAGAAACGAGTGGGAGGGGAAGAAAGAAAACAACCAGAAAGAAAATAAAGTGAGAATTAAAATGGCAGGCATGTACCGGTAGATTGATTCCCTCTCTCCCTCATGAAATCCTGCTCTCTGTTATAACCAAAAGAGGCCTTTGTGCATCAACCATTCAGGTCCGTTTCCCTCAGGGTAGTTAATCTCCACAGTAGGACTGCTCTTGAGAGATTAATTGCATTGAGAAGGAACGTTCTTTCCTCTTTGGTTTTGCTCCCGCGGACTAGATTTAAGTTGATTTCTTCATCTTCTGATTAACCCATACATATTACTATTTACTCTCTTTTGTTCTGTTCTTTTCTTTCTGTAAAAGTGATTATTATTACTGTGATTATGTTTGGGGATCATTTGGTCATTTCTTACTAAGTAGCCAGATATTTTATTTTTATTATTATGTCTGTCTGCCACAACTTGTCTGAAATAGCTCTGCCTGCCGCAAGCACGTTTCTAGCAAACCATGCATAGTTTGTACACAAGCCAGACCAAATTGAGTTGCAGCTGGACCGGTCCCAACTCCCTTATCCAGAAAAACTTGGGCCTAGTGCAGCAGAAAGCAGCCCAACACCACTAGCACAGCCCACCACTTTACAGTTATTTGCATCTTTCTATAAATCTTGTGATTCAACTTTTTTATTTATGAATACATATGTACAAATATTTATTAATAGACTTCCTTTTGTATTGTGTAGGTTAATAACTAGTAATTAAAATAATTGGAGATCTTAAGTCCAGTTCAACCGTCAAAACATGTAACACTAAAAGCAAATTGATTTTATAATGTATAATGGAATCCGAATTAGGTGATGATGATGTAATCGATTCAGAGAATAATTATCTATTTTGTCTAGGCAATTATTTTATTTTATTTTATTTCAAGTGTAAATAAGAGGATTTCATTACATATTTAAATCCTACAATCGGAATAAAGGTCACTTTTGTTTTCTTAAGGGGAATAAATGTCACTAGACCGTATGACCATTAGCATATCCATATCATTAAAAAACCGAACGGGTCAAAAATCTATATATGAGTATCATAATAATTACACATATAAAATTCTTGGTGAGATTTTATGAGAACTTATTAAAATCCTTGATAATGTACCTGTTTTCTTTCATGTATTATACTAAGAAAATTATATAATATTATTAAGGGGTAATTACACATAAACCACCTGTAATTTGGGCAAAAATCACTTTACCCACCCATGATTTGAAAATTATCACTTAACCCACCTGAGGTATGGTCTGTTTGTTTTCAATAACCTATCTCTGTTAAAATCAGGGGTAAATAGGTATTTTTGTTCAAATTTTATGTCTCTCTCCTCCCAAAACAAAAAATAGTACAAAAATGCAAGAGAAACAAGATCAAAAGGGAGGGTTTTGGGAAAATTAATATTTGGTGGTTTCATTGGCTCCCACCTCTGCAAAAAGCTCATGGCGGAGACACCGCACAAGGTGTTGGCTCTCGATGTATATAGCGACAAGATCAAGCACCTTCTTGAGCCTGCGGGCGCTCACCCTTGGTTTGATCGCATCCAGTTCCACCACCTCAACATCAAGAACGACTCTCGCTTCGAAGGCCTCATCAAGATGTCAGATCTAGT
This sequence comes from Quercus lobata, assembly GCF_001633185.2. Classification (NCBI taxonomy): domain Eukaryota; kingdom Viridiplantae; phylum Streptophyta; class Magnoliopsida; order Fagales; family Fagaceae; genus Quercus; species Quercus lobata. Next base: position 71,274,380 of record NC_044907.1, on the reverse strand, counting down.
TAGTTCCACTTCTCTCTCTACACATTACCATTTTAGATTCTCTCAATTTCTTCGTTCTTTTTTTGAAACTGTTCTTGAATTTTTGTCTTTAAACCAAACTGCCAAATGGGTTTGATTTATCTGAGCTTGAATTGAAGAGGGTTTGCCCATTTGATTTTCTCTTCACAGCGAAACCAAATGGGTCTTGAGGTGTAGGTAAAAATGAGCTCAGAGCTTGAGTACTCAGACACTGTTATTGGGCTCTTCCTTGACCTCCCAATCGTCTGCTTTAATGGCAGTGGTTGCTCCCTAGGCAATATACTGTACGGTACCTCCCACCTCTGCTTCTCTACATCAGTAATATGGACCCTTAATCGATCTTGCGTCTCATGCTTGTACAAAAATCAAGAAACATCAAACGGCTGAGAGGTGCATTTTCAAAAATAAGAGAACCAGAGGAAGAGAAGTAGGGGATAACATACTTGACAAAGAGTTGCAAGTGAGGCATATCAGGGCCGTAGCCATTGTTGTTCTTGATGACAACAAGGTGGCCCACAAGGCCTCCATCAGGGGTCTACTCAATGGAGATGAGAGGATAACCTTGGCCAATCTTGGTTTGTGTAGGTTGATCTAGGTTTTATTTTTTTGGGTATGTTCTTCATGTTCAAGATTTATGTGAATTGAGAGAGAAACCAATACCACTTTTTGATCTTGTTTCTCTTGCATTTTTGTGCTATTTTTTGTTTTGGGAGGAGAGAGACATAAAATTTGAGTAAAAATACATAATTACCCCTGATTTTAACAGAGGTGGGTTACGGAAAACAAACAGAATATACCTCAGGTGTGTTAAGTGATACTTTTCAAACCACGGATAGGCAAAGTGATTTTTGCCCAAATCACAGGTGGGTTTAGTGTAATTACCCCTATTATTAATGGCACAAATTATTATGTGTAAGGGTGACAATTCATCATGTCAACTCATAAGTATTCGACTATACGAATTGACATTGACTCAACATGTTTATTAAACAGGTTAGGATTCCTTAATCCTAACATGACTTGTTTATTAAATGGGTTAGTCATATCAACCTGTTTATCAAATTTTATCAAAAAGAAAAAAAAAATACAAATTTTAGTATTAATTCAATTGATCTGAATTATGAAAAACCAAACAAATAATTTTTTTTTTAAATATATAAAATTCAAAACTAACAGTGTAACTGCAATTACAAATAATCATTCAAAATTAAAGTATATCTTAATATCACAAATAATCAATTACAATATGTCAAACAAAATAAACCACAATAATTAATGTTAGATCTGAGTAATTAATTTAAGGAAAAGAAATAAAGGTAAAAGTAAAATTAAAAGACAATGATGATGACGCGATGGTGGCAGAGAGTTTAAAGATGAAAGTAAAGGACGATTGCAACTAGGGCTTTGAGTGATAGAGAGAAGTGAAGGAAGAGGGTGACAGTGGCTTGGCACCACAGTGACAAAAGGGTGACGATGGCTTAGAAAATAAGGTGAGATTGAGGTTTAAGAATGAGAGGCGGCCATAGGGCTTGGGAGAATGCAACTTGGAAAGAAAATAAGTTTATATCCCTACAGTTTTGAAGGGTATATTGGTAAAATAATATTAAGTTAAATGGGTTAGATAGTTTACGTGAGTTAGACACAAACACAACATGTTTATTGAATGAGTCAGTTGTGACTTGGGAGAATGCAACTTGGAAAGAAAATATGTTTATATCCCTACAATTTTGAAGGGTATATTGGTAAAATAATATTAATTTAAATGGGTTAGATTGGTTACGTGAGTTAGACACAAACACAACATGTTTATTGAATGAGTCAGTTGTGTGTATCGTATTGTGTTGGATTTTGTCACTCTTAACAATGTGAGAGGAGGGTATATACTTATTGTAGGGAAAAGTTAATGGATGTCCTAAAAATATTGGTTTATGAAATATTTTTAAAAAATTTTTATGAAAAAAGAAAAAGAAAAACTGATTTTTTGATAGCTTTTTATATCTCTAAAAAAAAAAGTGGTATCAAAACCTTCTTAAAATAATCTATTACTAAATACCCAATCACCACTTGTAGAGGGCCTTTTTGGTTGTATCAGGCTAGGCTGTCTCCTGCAGTATTGGGCCCAAATATTCTGAGTAAGGGAGTTGAGACCGGTCTAACTGCAACTCAATTTGGTCCAACTTGTGCGCAAACTATGCCTCATTTGCTAGGAGCACACTTACGGCGAGCAGAACGTAGTGCTTATCCTCCGTTTCTGCCACAGAAGGAACTTTTCTCCAGTTTCTGCTGCAAAAGGAACTTTTCTTCTGTTTCTGCCGCAAAAGGAACTTTTCTCCTGTTTCTGCCAAGGAACTGACTTTTCTACTATGTAGCAAAACTTTCTGTTGTGCAATAAAGCTTCCTACTGTGTAGTAAAACTTTCTGATGTGCATTGAAGTTGTATGCTGTGCATTAAAGCTTTCTACCGTAAAGCCTTCTGCTGTGTAATAAAGTTGTCTGCTGAGCATTAAAGCTGTCTGCTGTGTTTTAAAACCTTTTGCAATGTGAATGACTACTCTTCGTTTTTTACTGCGAAAATACTTTTTTACTTCCTACACATAAACAAATCTAAAACCCAAAGAAAATACTCATCAAACAAATGTTAGCTTAAATGGGTTAGCATATTCTCAAATATATACATACATATATGAGTATATATACTTATACGTATTCACATATACATATAAAATATATTTTGCAGAACATGAGAAACAAGATATATGTATATATATACTTATGGCAGGATAACGATTAGTTTGTGTCAAAAGTAAAATACGTAATAACAAATAAAGAAGAAAGCTTTCGCAGAAAAGGTTTAGCTAGTACAATAGCTAACACAGTAAATATAATGAAAATGTGCTACAGCAGAATAACTAGTACAAAAAGTAAAGATACCACAGCAGGACAACTGATGCAGCAAACGTGATAAAAACGTGTTACGGCAGAATGACTAAATACAGCAGATATAATTTATAATGAGAGAAATCAAATATATTTGCAATCAAAATCAAGTATTGAATCTTCCCATAGGATAAGTAAACCAAGAAAAAACCCAAACCCCAACTTGAACAAACTTGTCATAGGCTTTTGCTATCAAAGTTATGCATTTTGGAGAATAGGCCAAAATGGCTACTAGCTATTACTTTTGGGGACATCAAAGAGTGGGTTTGCTAAGAGGGAGGGAAAATATGGTCTATTGATGCATGCCCCTATTCCTGCCGTATTTTCTCTCTTTGTTTTACTACTTTTTTTCTTTCTCTCCGTTCTTTTTTTTTACTTTTAGTTTCTTATTACTCTCCTGCCGTGAGTTGTTCCCCCTTTTTGGTCTTTCCTTTTCCTGGGTATCTCTCTCTGGGTGCTTACCACTCTCTTACCATGGGTTTTCCCCCCTTAAGTGCTTCCTTCTATTGGGTCTCCCTCTTTCAGTGTTTTTCTCTCTTCCCCTGTTTTTCCTTCCCTTTTCTACCATGGTTACCTTTTCCTTTTATAGCAAACTGATTCAGTGGGATTTCTCCCTTTTACCCTTAGGGCTTCACCAACTGTTTTTGGTTTGTTGTGGGCATCCCTTCAAAATTACCTACCCACCCATTGGTTGCCCCTGCCATTGCTCAGTACATGTTTGCTGCACCACTACTCATTTCAAGACAAAATTTTATTTTGTTTGTTCTTGCTGTATACCTCTACCTCTAGGTGACTAACCAATAAGGATTAGGCTACTTTACTACCTAGTTCTATGGCATGCATCAGATGGTCCCAACCATTTATTACTTCTTTTGGGTAAGATATTATCCCAGCACGATATATTTCCAAAAGAAGTCATGGCAGGAAACCAAATATAGACCCCCTTTTCCCCCTACCACCAAACCACACCCTCTGAATCCCTTTGACCATGAGCCCACCTCCCTTGTATTGGCTGGGTACAGGTTAGTGATGTCCCGGCCCTTCTGTGTTTGTCTCCCACGCCGTTTCTGCCGTAGTAGATTAGTTTTGTTTTATTTTGCTGCGTGGCTGTATTATTTCTTCACGCATTTCATGCTGTGTTTTGTCATTTCCTTTGGTTTGACTCTTCCTTCACGCGTTTCTGTTGCTAACACTTCCTGCTGTTCCTTGTTTCTTTCACCGTGCTTTTTTTATATTAGTTTTCACGTCTATCTTTTATACAAAAGGATTTGGGCCTTTGTGGGCCAAATAATGTTGACGGGATTAAAAGGGTCTTGGGCTCAATTTGTCTTTATCTGCCGGATCCATTCTGCCAGAGAACTGTATTCTGCGGCAAAACTGTATTCTGTGGCAAAACTGTATTCTGCGACAGATTTGTATTCTGCTGCAAATCGCTTTCCCTTGCATTTCTTTCTTTGGACCTCTCTTGCTCTTTGGTCTTCTTGGTGGGCCTTTAGGCCTTGCTTTTCATTGGGCTTTCTTGCTCATGGGTTTTTGGATATGGATTTGCAAAAATGGGTATCAACACCACTAAAACCTTTATTGTATTCCCAAAATATATTGTGTGCTTGAAAGTTTTAATGGATACACTTACCAAATAAAATCCTAATGGATACCCTTTAAATTTTACACCTCTTTAAAATGTTTTAATAGCTACACTGACCAAATTAATTCCTAATGGATACCCTTTAAATTTTACATATCTTAAAAATTATGATAATGGACATGCTATCATCCATAAATGGTAAGGAATTTATGAATTTTGTCCTGAAGTTATAATTATAATTATAATTATTATTGTTATTACTGTATTTTTTTTTTCAAGCTATTTAGATAACATAAATAATATTATGTTGACAATTTTTTTTTACAAAATTTTTTCATAATTGTTAAGTTATGAAGTTATTATTACTTATTAGCTCTCACCTTTATTTTAAGTAACACTACTTTATTGTCTATCTTTTACATTATTAAAAAAAATTATTATAGCTATAAATATATAAATATATAGAGTTACTAAAAAAAAAACTTCAACCCTTAATACCTTAAAAAAAAAAAAGTGTTTAAAGGCAGAAACCAAACCAAACCAAACCAAAACTTGTGGATTTCAACTAACTTAACTGATAAAATTTCTGATACTTGAAAAAGGAATATGTAGTCCCTACCAACACCAAAAATCAATTGGTGTCTTGATCTGATAATAAAAAACTATTATCAGAAGAAACGCCACATGTTGAAACTCTCAAAAAAAAAAAAAAAAAAACAAAACAAAACAAAACAAAACAAAACCGAAACTTTTTTTATTTTTGAGAAGCAAAACCAAAACTTGATGCGTGTTTTGTGGTACCATTTCAATTAGTACTTTTCTCTCTTTGCTTCAAACCTTTCATTTCCACACTCCTTACTCCATTTGCTGACTTCCGCGCCCTTCACTCACGTTACAGCACAGAACCAACTTTAGTTTTTTCAACCCCAAAAAAAAATCAAGTCTACATAGCTAGCACATAATATAAAATACATTAGTATTATAGAAATACCTCCACAAAGAATTGGAGATTTCTTTCAGTTGATTTTTCTTCTTTCTCTGCAATGGCGGATCGGTTTAGAGCATTTTGCAAAGACGAGATTTTAACTTACGCTTATCTTCTTCTCTACATCGCTCTCTCCAGCGGCCAGATTTTCTTCAACAAGGTACTACTCTTACTTCTTGTTTTTTGCGTAATTGCGCTTTTGATTATTAACCAAGTTTTTGTCACTGAAAAGGAACTGCAATTTTGTTTTTGTGTTTTTGGATTTGGTGACATTAATTAGAGAGAAAGAAAAGGAATTATGGTTACAAAATTTATGTTTCTTCACTATTGGATTGGAATGAAGGTGTTTAGTTCAGCGTTGTGATTTATGTGTTTTTGTGTGGATTGTTGGATTTATAGATAAATATGTTGGTGAATTGAGTGCATTTCTCGTCTTCCATAATGATACCACTCTTATATAATACAACTTTTGTTTTTATTTTTAAAGTGCTCTTTACTAGTTTTGTGTGATCGAATTTTGATTATTAACCTAGTTTTAGTCACTGAAGGAACTGCAATTTTGTTTGTGTTTTTGGATTGGATGAGGTTAATTAGAGAGAAAGAAATGGAAATGCTTACACAATTTATGTTTATTCCCTATTGGACTGAATTAAGTTGTTCAGTTCAGTGTTGTGATTTATGTGTTTGCGTAAATTGTTGAATCGATAGATAAAGATGTTGAGGAATTGAGAGCATTTCTTGCGTTCCATAATGACACCACTTTTATATAATCCGTGTTCGAAGCCTTTGTTGTTTTAGAATTTAGACAATATTAGAGACTTTTGGATCCTTATTTCTTAGCTCTTCAATGGGGCTTGTGAAATGTGAAGTGGGTTTTGAACATATTTATTGCACAGAGATTTTACTAGGGTTGCTCTACATGGCTGAAATATAATTATATTGAAATTGTGAAATGCAGTGAGTTTGTTATCTAAGGAAATAAAGTTCCCTTATCCTCTTGAATTTGAATCTACTTTGCATGGCCTTCTCATAAGTCTTATGTTTTATGCTTTGCGTAAATTATTGAATTGATAGATAAAGATTTTGATGAATTGAGAGCATTTCTTGTCTTTTATAATGATGACACTCTTATTGAAACCTTTGTTGTTTTCGAATTTAGACAATAAGAGACCTTTGGATGCTTATTTCTTAGCTTCGAAGGGTCTTGTGATTGAAAAGAAAGGAAAAAGCCCTAGAATGGAGCACAAGATATAGATAGAGATGGAAAGGAGCTATAGATGTTTGATTTGGGGTGTGTATTAGTAGTTAGATTACTAATTTCTAAAGATTCCGGTGAAAAGCACAAAGTAGTAGATAAGTACGCAGAGGAAATAAAAACAGGAAACAGAAAACTAATTACAGAAAAGAAGAGAGCTAATGAACAATGGGATGGAGTCGCAATAGGTGAGTCCCCAAGCCCGAGAACAATCAAACCAATAACCACTAAAAGAAGCAAGCAACTGTTCATCAGAACTTTCCACATCCTCAAACGTGTGGCGATTACATTCCCTCCAAATGCACCACAATAAACACAAAGGTACTAAATTCCAAATATTTGACGAGTGTTTCCCCAGCCAATTCCTCCATCCTAACATAAGATCGAACACCGTTCTTGGTAAGACCCAAGAAACCCCAAAAGATCGAAAGACGAAACACTATAACTGTTGAGCCTTCTCACAATGGATTAACAAATGGTCCATAGTCTCCCCACAATATTGACACATGCAGCACCAATCAACAAAATCAAACTTCTTATTCGTCATATTATCCCCATTGAGTGTCTTATTCCAAGTTGCAATCCAAACAAAATAGGAAACTACGAGCCTTTGCTCCCCAAATACTTTTCCAAGGAAAAGTGATAGAGGAGGAGCTTTGTAGAACATTATAATACGAGTGAATGTCAAAATTCCCATTGTTCTTCAAAGTCCACCTCAATCGATCATCATTTTCATTTAAAGGGATAATATTCGCTAGAAAAAGCAAAAAATCATCCGTAGAACTCACCTCCAAAACATTTACACCCCAGATGAACATCACAACCCACGTCCTCCTTTCCCCTTCCCTTGGCCTGGTCAAGGATAAAGCAACAGAGGCCTCTTGATTTTAATAGATTTTGGCCTTATCTATTTAGAGCCTTGTCTATTTTGACAAGATGAGACACCCTTATCCTGTGTTGTGTAGTATGAGAGGCTTGCCTTTTGGTCATGTAGCCTAGGTGGACGATTGTTAGTTGTACATGCATTATATGATACATTAATGCCAAGCAATAGGTGACTTTTAATATGTGTAGAAGTTATTAGTTTGTTTTATTATTAGAAAATGACTGGACAAATATATAATAAATCAACTTTAAGCATAAAAGAATGAACAGAAGCATGTGATAAATTTTCCTCTGATGTATTCTGTTCCATTGCTATCTTTATGGTCATTAATGAGTGTGTGTGTGTGTTGGGATTTGTATTATTGTTACAGGATTACGGCTATTTAATATTGCACAAAGATTCTACTAGGGTTTCTCTACATGGCTGACATATAAATTTTATTGAAATTGTGAAATGCAGTGGGTTTTGTCATCTAAGGAAATAAACTTCCCTTATCCTCTTGGATTGACTCTACTTCACATGGTCTTCTCATCAGTCTTATGTTTTATGCTCACCAAAGTTCTCAAGGTATTTAATTTACTACATATTATGAGAGACAATCATATCCTTTTCTCTAATGTTTTTACTGTATTTTGTTCTTCTTATAGATTATGAAAGTTGAGGAAGGAATGACTGCAGACATGTAAGTAAAGAAATGGATACACTCCTATCTGATTTATTTAAATCTTCAAAGTTGTTACTTGTCAACTCATTAGAATCTTTAAAAAGTTGCAATGTTTGATGTGATTATTATAGATAAGATGATAAGAATCACTAATTTGAGGCCTCTATTACTTGAATATAATTTTTTTTTTTTTTTTTTTGGATAGGACCAATAGGTAATAAGACTTTTATTAAAAGAAATGAACATCGTGTTCATGCACTTTGAACATGGTCAAATACATATAGTTTAAGAACTAAAGCGAACATATTGTAGGAAATCAGAAATGGAAATGCATTGCGTAAAACCCCAAATAGGAGCCCACTGAAACAAAGTAGCAAAAAGAAGAGATTTTAAGAGATCTAAGGGTCTCTCATTTTCTTCTGGAAAAGAAACAAAGTTGAAGTATAGCCTCATAGGTTTAAATTGTGGCATGTGTTAGCAAATTGTTAATATTTGTCTTAAGGGACCAAGGCCTAAAGTTCATTGTCTTTGACTGATAGGATCTCATCATTACAATCATACGATATATATTTTCCAGTGCAGCAGTTGTAGCATGGCTGGACAGGAACCATTCCATTTGGGAGCTCAAGATTAGTTCTTTGGGCCATCTGTCAATTAAAAGGCCTGTGCCTGTTGAAAACCTTTGTGGTGTGGGTTGAAGTGTCCATGGTAGTTGTTTGTGCCTTACTAGTTATTAATAAAAGCCTTAAAAATAATGTTCCATATGTTTCTCTTGTATACCTCCCGTGTACTAAGGTTGCACCCCTTCTGCCACTTTTTGTATAATATATTACTTATCAGAAAAAATAAATAGTTATATAAGTATGATTATGACTTACTTTTTTTGAGAATATATATATATTTTTTGATAAGTAATAAGATTATATCGATATAAAAAAAGGAACACCCTAGTACACAGGGAGTGAAGAAGGGATAAGAAATCAAATACAAAAAATGCAAGAGTCTAGGAAATCAATAAAAGAAGGGAATGATTGTTTTTGCAAAGCAAACAACCAATCCCTTAAAGTTCTAAAAAAGAGTAGCTTGAGGTCCGGAATAGATCTCTCAATATCTTCAAAACATTTACTATTTCTCTCCCTCCAAAGACACCACATTAAGCAATGAGGAATGATGGACCAAATATAACCATTTCGATGACGACCAAAGCTGCCTTTTTCTGAGAATATGATTGTGACTTACTTAATCTAAAGGCTAAGAGTAGTTTTTATAAGGACTTCTTGTATATAAAGCAAAAGACTTGTAACTCTCTTGAATTAAAGTCATGCCTATTTAGTTGAGTTTTGCAGCCTGCTTTGTTTAATGTTTGGTAGTGTATAAACTCATCCTTTGTTTCTCCTATTCCTTCTATCTTTAGTTCCAGCATTTTTGTTGTTCTTGAAATGCTACAACCAGACCCCAGATTCTACCTCTTCTACATATTTCACCAAGCCCAACCTCCTCCGCCATTAAAAAAAGTTCCTGTCAACCCAAAACCTCCAAATTCAGCTCCTGTTGCTGTTCAAATAGCTATTCCCAAGCCTGCTGACAACAACCGAACAAGTTAGAAAAAGAAAAGTAGTTATAGCAGAAGCTATCCAATCATATAGTGTTTAGGAAGCACGGACACAGACATGGTTACGGATATGACACGGCGACACAAACAATTTCTAAAAAATTATAACATAAAATGGCTGGTATGACACGGGTATGACATGGGTATGGCACCCTAAATGAAGTGTCCACCACCCATCTTGTCATGACTCACTGTATTCCAATTAGGTATAAAATCACATTCCAAAGTTCCTTAACACTTGAGAATGGAGGAGTAAGAGATGCATGGAATCACCAATCCATCAGAACAAGTCATCTCTTTCTCAAATTATCCATCGTTAGGATTTTACCTAATGTTGCCATCCAAGAAAAGAATGCTACTCTCAAAGGGGCCTCAGTCTTCCATATGCTCTTCCAAGGGAAAGAAGTTCCATTATTAATATGTTTTAACCTCAAACGTACGATCTCTGGAAGGAATCCAATATAATTTGTTCTCCCCTTAACTTTACTAGAGTAGAGAAGATTAAGAAAGAAGATACAACTTTAAGGTCACAATCCTGCACAGTCCTCATGAACCTTAATGTCCCATTGCAAGTGACCGTTAAATAAGTTCGTATGATCTGCCTCCAGATACTCCTTATGACGAGCTTTATCGAACAATTCCGGAAAATTCACCTTCAAAGGTTGCTCACTGCACCATATTCCAAAAAGAAATTCTTGTGCCATCACTCACTTCAAATCTAATAAAGCAAGAAAACATTCCCCAACCCTTTCTAATATATTCCAATAAGGTTACCCCATATGGTCCATTAATCATATTAGAACACCATCTCCACACAAACTGCCACTCCCCAAAAAGCCTCTCTTTCTACTGCATAATGGCCCAAATACTTTCTCAATACTGCCTGATTAAAAGTTGACAAATTCTTGATGCCTAAACCACCATCTGCATGGGTCCATAGGTTTTAGATGAACTAAATAGATGAAATTTGAACTCATCACCCAAACAACCCATAGGAAGTCCCACTACACAGTGGTGGAGCCATGATTTTTCTCCAGTGGGTGTAAACTATAACTAAGAACTAAATAAATACATGGATTTCATATTGTTCTATATTTTCAAAGAGGAAAAAGAAAAGAAAAAAGAAAAGGCAATGGTTGAATACCATACTATAAACAACTCCCTATTGAATTTACGTGAAAATATACCAGTTTTTCTTTGTGAAAAGTTGTGGTTAAGAGGTTGACAAGGACTCTTGTAGATATATGCTTCTAACTTTAGCCCCATCATTGGGATGGCAATGTAAGTTTTTAGTCCATAGCTCAGAGCATGCTGGAAGAGTTTTCAAGTCAACTCCAACGCAGTTTTACTTTGAACTTTAGTACCGTGATTACAAGTTTTTTGACCAAGTGGTGTTTGTTATGTTATTGGATTTGTCTTAAGAAATTTATTCACAAATTATTCCAAAATAATAATTTAATCTCATTTCAGCACTTTTATGAATAAATTTTCATTTTCTTGTATTTAACAAGCTAACAAGAAGTTCATATGAACAAAAAAATAATTTAACTAAACTTTTTGATAAGTAGTTTACCTAAACTTGCCAATATGATATTAATTCAAAATTTTCATTATAAAAGAAAAAAAAAAAAAAAAAAAAAAACCTAGTGTAATCAATTTCAATTTAAACAATTGAACAATTAAATAATTATTTCAATCTAAACAATCTAACAATCAAATAAGTACAATTCAATATAAATTTTAGGGTTTAAATAATTTGTTAGTTACCTCCACAATTTTTTCTTCTTCCTTCTTTTCCCTTTACTTTCTTCTCTTTCTAATTTTCTCTCTCTCTCTCTCTCTCTCACACACACACACACACTCTTGTTCAACTAGATTGACAAAATTTGGTGATTGACTATTTGATATATGGTACAGTGTGAGGAAGGAGAAAAGTTTGGTGATAAGTTTTATCTTTTGGGATCATTTTATGAAAAAAAATAAAAAAATCTAACTTTGTTTAGTTTTAGGAATTGGGACTCTACATCTAAAAAATGCATATTTAATAATTCTTTTTATATTTTAGTATATGTATATGTTTTTAAAATTACAGTAGGATCTTATCTTACCAAAAGGTTCTCATAATTGACCCACAAATTTTTTTCAGTAGGTGCAATTGTAAAAAAGCTCCAAATCTCATTAATGTTTGAGTGGTGCAAGTATATGTGGCTTTGCCTCTGCCACACCGCTACAACTTTTCAATCCTTGTAGTGACACTAACAAGAACAGGAAATATATTGGCAAATTGGGATATACCTTTGTCAAAAAGCCTTGATTTGAGATATTAGAAGAACATTAATTATGATAATAAATTAAAATTATCTTACTCTTCACAAAATTGTATAAGTTGGCTATATAGTTATTTATAAAGTTTATTGTTCAAGTTTCGAAGTATAAGTAGATTATGGGGAACATTGAACACAATTTTGTTAAGTTAAGCTAATTTTTAAAGGGAAATATATATCTTGAGAAATGAAAAGATTAATTTGGTGTGAAGTTGACTATACATGAAACAATAACATATGGAAGATTCTTTGTTTTTTTAATAAGTAACATAATTTGGAATCTTGTTGTATAAGACATATATGATCTATAAATTTTATATATTGGTTCTTATTTGTTGACTTAAAATTTTTTTGTTTTATTTGGTGTGGCCCCTTGAGTAATTTTTTTGGCTTAGCCCATCCTTGCTAGGAAGGTATTAAAAATCAAGTGTACTGGGTTAAAAATGGACTCTAGGTTGAAGTGGATTGTAAAGGACAAAGAGCCCAACTTAAAGGGGATTTATATTGGGGGAACAAAATTAGTGAGAAAGATGCAGCAACATACATAGGTCTTCAAAATGCTAGAGAATATAGAAATGAAGGAGTTGTAGCATTCTAGTTGAGTCACATAAGAGGGTTTGTTTTCTCCACTGTTAATAATTGAGTATTCACATAAGAGAAGCAGCGGTAGCATAGCAACTGGGTTTTGTTCAAGTGATGCAGCTGAGTTATGTATATTTCCACTGTATGTTATTTTCCTTAATTTGCATATCAGCATATACCTAATGGAACTTCACTCCATAAGCTTAACCTACTTCACAAATAACTAGTAATACACGTTATCTAATGTATGTTTAATTAGCCAAATGTTTTGCAATCTAAGAATGTAATCATATTGGTATTAGAAATAACCCTAATGTACCCAGTGGACCTCCTTGAAATATACTCTTGAGTCACCTTGTCCATATTATTAAGATGAAAATGTTTATAAAACATTTCAGTGTACTACTTTCATTCACCTTGTTACTTAAATTTTGCAGAAATTTCTTCCTTGCCTGGATACTTGTTCAGTAATTTTCCGCATAAGTCTAACAAAGTTCCAATTTTTCAGATATGCAACATCAGTTGTGCCAATTGGTGCAATGTTTGCAATGACTCTTTGGCTGGGGAACACTGCCTACCTGTATATTTCAGTTGCATTTGCACAAATGTTAAAGGCAATTAGTAAGTCCTTAATAACCCTGTATCCCATTTCAGCTATATATCTAAAGCCTGTAGAGAAATTCTATGGGTCTCTACAACTGCAAAGTCTATTTCATTGGCTTATTTTGCTTAAAGTATAGTAAGCCGGGTAAAGTATACTTGTACCTAGAAAAAGTGAGCCTTTAAACACCCCCCACCCCCCCCCCCCCCCCCCCCCCCCAAAAAAAACAAAAAAAGAAGAAGAAGAAAGAAAAGAACAAAAAACAACGAAACAAACAAGTCTTAGTAATGGCTTATATGTGCTGACTAGTAAGATGGTTGGTTAGCAAGTCCTAGGTCTTCTATATATATTACTATTTATCATGATTACAAATTATAATGTCTATCTCTTAAATGACTTTTTCAGTGCCGGTAGCTGTTTTTGTTCTTGGAGTAGCTGCAGGACTTGAAATAATGAGCTGCAGAATGCTGTTAATCATGTCAGTTATAAGTTTTGGTGTTCTGGTGGCTTCTTATGGAGAAATAGATATCAACTGGGTTGGAGTTGTTTATCAAATGGGTGGTGTTGTTGGAGAAGCTTTAAGACTTATTTTCATGGAGATCTTTGTTAAGCGGAAGGGTCTCAAACTGAACCCTATATCCGTTATGTATTATGTTAGTCCTTGCAGGTATACTGATTCTGTTATCTTGTATCCATCATCTTTTTGAAATAATTTCTTTCTAATTCCTAAAGGGAAGATTTATGCCTATCTGAACAAAATATTAATTATATGTAGTGCTCTTTGCCTATTAATTCCGTGGATCTTTCTAGAGAAGCCAAAGATGGAAGCACATGGATCTTGGAACTTTCCACCCTTTGTGCTATTACTCAACTGTCTCTGTACTTTTGCCCTCAATTTATCAGTTTTCCTTGTAATTACGCATACAAGTGCATTAACCATTCGTGTTGCTGGAGTTGTTAAGGATTGGGTGGTTGTCTTACTATCTGCTCTTCTGTTTGCGGATACAAAGCTGACAGTAATAAATCTGTTTGGTTATGGCGTTGGTCAGTATCTCATCATATTCACTTTTTTCGACTTTTTCTTGGAACCTAGATGTTTTCTGTAGCTCATGATTAGTTTGAGTTGAATGTCTTGAACATAAAAACTTGCTCATCTATAGGCTAATTTGCATAAATGTTAGGCCAACTTGAGGGCGAATTCTGCAAACTGCACTTTGCCATTAATACCCTTATAACCCCACTCCCCTTTTTCCTTTTTCTCTTTGGTTATTTACTTTTTATTTTTGTTTTTTAATTCTGGGTCACTCTGCTATTCTTAAAGTTATTCTCATAAATTTCCCTTATAGTTGCTTTCTCTAGATATTTTTGTCCTCTCCCCCCGCTCCCCACCACCCAAATTAGAATTAGACTTAACAGTTTGAATTCACCTAATAGTATGATGTTAATCCACTCAGATAGCAGATCCTTGATTTATTTATTTTATTTTTCTTTTAAATGTATTGGTCTCTGTTCTCTGTAGTTGAGCACTGAATTTGGGTGAAGAAATTTCTAGCAAACTATGGGTGGATACAAGATTTAATACTAATATCATCATTATTTCCGATGCAGCTATTGCGGGTGTGGCAGCATATAATAATCACAAGTTGAAAAAAGAAGCTTCCCGAGCCAGCGTCGATGATTCCATAGCCAACATCAATGAATCCGAACTGGCTGAATCTGAACCATTGGTTGCATCCTCAGCTTCCAGCAAGTAGAAATATAGTAACAACAGTGAGTCAAGTTCCTTTCTAAGGTTTGTACTTTTATATTTTATCAAAAGATGTGCTCCATAGTTGTTGATTCTAATCAGAAATTAGGGTCGATTCTTTTTCTTGTTTCCAATAATCCAATCCCCATCCCCACCACCACCATTTATAAGATTATGTCTGACTAGCATATGTTGCTCATTTCACATTGTGAATGGGACACATGCATAATTTGGAATTTGTTTGATGAAGAAATCAGTGTATAAGATGTTCCACCTTTGTTTTATTGACTGTTGCAGCTGCTCCAACATTGGGTATTTTTTGTGATGTACGGAGCAGAATTTCCAATGATGTGAAAAGATGTGGAATCTGATAATTGTACCATCGGATAAAGAGGCATTTAATGGAGGGTCAAAATTGAGGTACTTCTAATCAGTGACATTGATGATCATTGTGTAAACAATACCTGGAATTTAAGCCCATTATTTGTTTGTAATGCAATTGCAAAAATGTAAGTTGATGATTTCTTTGTAAAGATATTGCTGAAATGCTAGTCTTCAATAGTAAAAATAATGCTCTTTTTTTGTACTAAATCTTGTTAGTGTCAATATCAAAGCCCAAGAATGTAGTATAATTTTGGATTGCTACGCCTAAGGAATATAAATTGGATCCCATAAAGGCATAAAATTGCACCGGGTACAATTCACCATATTTGTCTCACAAAAGTTTTTCACTTTTTACTTTTTACTTCTTATAAAGTTTTTCATAACTTTTTTTTAATCAATAATTGAAATTGAAAATTGTTTTTTCCAACTATCCATCTCATCCATTAAAAATAATTACATCAGGTGCAATACTTACGTATTGTAGCTATTTCAATCCGTTACACATGCAATTTATTGGCATAGTGTCACTAGTGCAATAACCGGTAGAGTATTTTATGGAGATCAAATATGTGGTGGCCTACTGGCCAGAACTTAAAGGCTTGGCTCAAATGTAAAATCACAAAACATGACCATGGGCTTTGGTTGTTTCATATGCAACCATGTCCACACTTTTTTACTTCATGTTTATACTCTTTCATATTATGTGTAAAATGTGGATATTTAATGTGAAAGTGTAGACATTATGAAATATTTCACATTTAAGAATGTGAAACAATCAAAGCACTTTGGAAAAGACCTAACTCATCCCATGCCATGCCATGCCATGTATCGTAGTTCTTCGTACCTAGTCAATTTCAAGCCTAGATAAAGAAGAGTCGTGGTTGGTTGATGGCTAAAGTACAACTTGGCCATATCTTCAGAGAACAGATCTTGTTTTGCAGCCTATTTGTGTGTTTGATTTGGTTCTGGATATTGTTTGGATGTACTAGTCGGTTTCATTTAGGTTGTGGGTTGACTTGTGGCTTTCTTTTGGCAATGTGGATTTCATTTGGGCTGTTGGTTAAAATTTGGTTGTGGTTTGAGTTGTGGCGGTGTTACACCTTTGTTTGTTTGCTAATGCCTTTGTTTGTTTGCTAAGAAAACAAGGGAAAACTAAAGAAAATACAAAAGAGAATTGGGTGGAAATAATAAAGGTTTGATTTGGTTATGCATTTGTTTGTTTGCTAAAGAAACAAGGGAAAACTAAAGAAAATACAAAAAGGGAATTGGGTGGAAATAATAACGGTTTGATTTGGTTGTGGATTTGGGTAGTGGTGGTCCTATGCCTTTGTTTGTTTATTGAGAAAAGTGGGGAAAACTAAAGAAATACAAAAGCGAGTTGGTTGGAAATAATAGTTGTAGGGTTAAGGGTGAAACGGGTCCTTACAATAGTGATTGTCGGATAAAATAAAATAAAATAAAATGAATGAAGAATGAATATTTAAATGATTAATAGTTTAGATTAGAGAGTCAAATGTAGTTGTAGGGTTGCAAAAAGTTGTTAGTTAAAATTCAAAATATAAAAAATTTTGGCTTAGCCCACGTGAAAGCTCTTAGATGGAATCCTAACAATTTCATTTTAGTTCAAACCCTAAATGGTCAAATTTAGTAATTGAAAATTTGTATACTAAATTGTGATAGGGTTATCATATGGTATAAAATATTGGGTAAATTAGATTGACACTCTTGAGGTATAGTGAAACTAGACTTATTATACTTGAATTTTCAAAAAATGACACTGCACCTCAAATAATCAAAATAATTAGAGGAAAAAAAAATAAAATAGGCACATTGTCCATTGTTTTGATCGTTTAAGGGTGAAGTGTCATTTCTTAAAAATCGAGCAAAACGAGTCTATTTTTGCTATACCTCGAAAGTGTAGTTGGAAAGCTAATAACACCAATTTTTTGTTTATGCTTTGGCTTGACCAAATTGCTTCACCCACACATATTAGCTTGTTGAGTTGTTTGATTCTCAAAAAAATAAAAAAAAAATGGCTTGTTGAGTTATCAAAAGGTCAAATATATGAGAATACTAGTAAAGGGCGTGTGTTGCACGGTTTTATCATAAATTTATAGAATATACATTTTATTTGATAAACAATAATCTCTCAAATAATTATTATAATAACAAAAAAAATGTTTTGGTATAATAAATATTAAATATAAATGATAACACCTAATAAAAAATTATTATTTTGTAACCTACCAATTGCATCTAATGAGAATTTTGTATTTTTGGGAGATTTTTGAATACCTCTTTGTACACTATATTTTTAGTGTATCCTTGTTCTTGTTTGTCATTGTTCTTTATTACTAAATGGATAGATTGACTTCTTTTATAGATCAAAGTGTACAACTCTAATAGCTAGCCAAAGCTATTTCAATCAGGAAAAAAATATATTAAATTGTTATGAAAAATTTATAATCAAAATTGAGAGAATGAAAGCAACATATCACCATCAGAACCCATGTCATAAAACAAAAAATAATTTAAAAAATCATGCCGAACCATATTTAATGATTAATTCTCAAATCATAATCATATAAATTGTATAAAGCATAAGCAAATTAGGTTGAACAAAAAACAAAAAATACACAAAACCTATTCAATTTAATGAAAAAAAAATTTAGAGTAAACAAATACATACTTGAAAGTTGTAGGTAGAAGAAACGAAAAATAAAGAAAAAGAACCGTATGGTACATATTCATTATGAATTATTTAATATATATACATTCCACATTGAAGAAATTGATATGAACAAAAAGTTTAATGTTAGTCTTATTTGTAGAAGTATAAAACTGAAGTCTAAATCTTAAAAAAAGTAGCAAGAAAAAATTCAAAGAATTTAATGTTTTATTTAAATACTAAGAGTAGTTGCTATTTTTTTTACATGTACTACCTTGTTGTTTTTTTTAAAGTGTACAACGATGCTTTATATATATATATATATATATTTATTTATTTATTATGTGTAGTAATATAATTTAAATTAAAAAATAAGGATTAGTTGAAGATTTTGGATTGTAATCAAATTGATATTATTTATCAACTTATAAATTATAATAAGAAATTGATTAGATGAAGAATTTGGATTGTAATTAAATTAATAACTTAGAAATTATAGGAGAAGAAGATAAGAACAAAAAAAAAATATGTTTATTTTTTTTTTAATCTAACAAAATTTCTACAATTGGGTGGAGAGAGAGAGAGAGAGAGAGAGAATTTTCAATTATGAGGAAATTAGATTTCTAATCATTCTAGAAATTATAGGAGAAGAAGAATTAACTTAGGATGTATGTTTATACAATTTTTTTTTTCATATAGATTGAATGAAAAAAATTAGAAGTTATCATCTCAAAAAAAAAAAAATGTCATATAGATTGAATACGTTGAATATGTAGTTTGAATACGTTGCTTTAAAAAAAAAAAAAATTGTGTACTATGTTTTTTTTTACATATAGTAATATAATTCAAATAAAAATAAAGAATTAGATGAAAATTGTAGCAGATTTTTTATTTTTACATGTACTATGTTGTTTTTTCTTACACGTGATAATATAATTTAAATAAAAAAAAAGCTTAGATGAAGAGTTTAGATTGTAATTAAATTAATATTTTTATCAACTTAAAAATTATAGGAGAAGAAGATAAGAAAAAATATATATATTTATTTTTAAAAAAATTTTTGCAATTTGGTGTAGCCACTTGGCACAACCATGACTTCTAAGCCAACTTTTATTATATAGTATATGATTTATGATTTTTTTTTTTTTTTGAGAAAAAGAAGATTTATGAACTAGAGGTATCATAAAAGAATCTGTGTGTATATATGGAAGTATTAATTTTGCTTAGTTTTTGTACTAAAACGAGTTAGAATATCCCAACAAGCTTTGGTTTTAAAAGAAGAAAAAAACACTTCAATTTCAAACTTTAAAAAAAAAAAAAAAATCAAATAATAGCACAAAAAGTTCTAATGGACAAACTAAAATTGAGAATTTCATGGATAACAATTTAAATGATTTTTTTATTTGTTCAAATAAACTTATATTTATTATATTAATAGCTATTTTATATTTTCAAATATACAAACATTATATATGAACTTGGTAAAATTGTAATATGCATTTGATTATGCTTATTTGTAAATGTATTTAATGCATATGTATGTGGTTACAAACTAATTGTTATGAGAAGTCAAATTGAGATTAGGTGCAATAGCAATAAATAGATGAGATTGAAAGTTATAAAAACAACTTTCAATCTCAACCATTAAATAAAAAAAAAAAATATTAAAAAGAGGTAAAAAGTTAAAGTTAAAAGTAAAAAAATGTATAAAAAAAAATTGTAAAGGAAATGGAGTAATTGCATATGATCTCAATCTTAAGAAGCCAATTCTTGAAATAATGTTTTTTAGAAAACATTAAAATGACATTTAAGAGTCTTGTAACTCAACTAGTTGACACCTACAGATGTTTTTAATAGAGATATCCAGTAAAAAGAAAAAAACTCTTTCATTTTCAACTTCTTTTGAATTCCAAGTACAAATTAGAACTATTTTATAATAATATAAAATTTACAACTTTTTTTCAATAGTATTTAAAAGGAAAATTTGAGAGTCCATTAAGGTGATGGGTCTACTAGATTTGAAGGACGTAAATCTAGAGGTCCCAAGTTCCATCCACCATGCTATATATGTGTGTGTACATGATTTTAAAAATTGGACAAGTAAAGAAACCAAAAATTTGCTCGGTTCCCAATTTTTACCGGTTAAACCAATAGCTTTTACAGGTAAAATGTTGATTTTTGTGATTTTTACCAAATCAAATTATGGTCCGATCCGATTTCTAAAACCATGTGACATTTGAAATTTTTTAAATTTTTTATGAGAAGCACATTTGAAAATTAATTTGTATCGGTTTGAAACAACTTTATAAAAGGCAAGAATGCATGGCCACATATAGTAGCACAATAGACAATAGTCCACTTGAAGATTTGGGTGTCATAAAAAAATCCCACATGGGACATAGTAAATTGCAAAATAAGTAGTGAGTAATGCTAGGATTATAATTTTTGCTACAAATTATTTACGTGGTGTGTGAGTGGTGGAGTTGTGGACCCACATAGACCCACCATTTTTACTCTATCACTCATAACTTGCATTGTAGGCAAATTGTGGTGCAAAAGTTATAGTAAAAGTTGTGATTCTAGCATTTTCCATAAATAAATTGAATAAGCTATCCTGAAATGCATTTTTTTTTTTATTTATTTTTTTTTATACAAGATAGAAATTATGCTCTAACCTAATCTAAGTGTATATGTGTGTGAAACTCTCTCTTGAAGACTTAAATTCCAGCTCTTACCTTTTACACCCCACAAACACTTACTTATAGAGTGACCAATGCACAAAGGTTGTTCAGTGGTATCCCAAAACGCACTCTATAATTCATTTGTTACATGAAAAGTATTTTTTTGAAAACATTTTTGGTGATTTTTAGTATATAGTATGGCAAAAAATACAAGTTAATGGACAATGTTTTGTGGAATGTCATATAGTCAGAATCACCATAAATAAACTTCATGTCAATGATAACTTCTATCTCTTCAATATATATAAAAAGATAATTTAAAAAAGTTTATGTTTTCAAAAAATTATGTTATAACTTTAGAAGAAGTCAACATAAAAAAAAAACATTACTTATATATATAGAGAGAGTAATTATGATTATAGTGAATACCATACCATATCTTACAAGTATCGTAAAAGAATCGCTATATATCTATGGAAGTACTAAGTTAACTTTTTTGTTTTTTGTTTTTAGAATCAAAAGTAGCTTTTTTATTTATTTTTTTGAGAATGAGTATTAACTTAGTTGTTGTATTGAGACGATTTAAAAAAGTCCGAAGATGCTTTGGTTTTCAAGAGAAAAAAAAAATTGGCTTACATTGAGTACTTTTTTAATTGAAATTTCCTTTTGCTCTAATAAGAAACCGTCACGTTATCTGGTAATTAAATTAAATATGGAGATTAAAATTCACTACCACTTTTCATTATTATTTAAAACAAAAGAAGGTGTCCAGTTAAAAAAAGTATAAGCCAAACTTAAAAAAGAAAAAAAATTCATCTAAAAAAATAAATATAAAAGAGAAAAAAAAAACTTCTATTTTGAAGTTAACCAAAAAAAAAAAAAAAAAACAAATAATATAATAGCACAAAAAGTTGTAGTGAACACATTTTCAGAGGTTGTTATAAAAGACCAATTCTTGAAACAATAGAAAACGGGAAAAACGATTCTTTCATAACCGTCTTTCTTTTGAATTTCAAGTAAAAATCAGAACATCTTTTAAAAATAAACTTATAGATTTTTTTCAATTCTTAGAAACACTTGAGTGACGGCTTAATGGCCTTAAACGACATATCATAAACTCATAAATTTCAAATTTTATCCACCATGCTATCAATTTTGGTTGTTGTTGCATTTTTTTTTATAACAATTTTGGGTGTTTGAATGTTTTATATGTAGGAAGTGTTCTTTATACATTAAAAAACTACAAAAACAAATTTGGAAAAAAGAAAAGAAAAGAATTTGTGATGTTTGGGGAACAAATTATAATAGAAGGCAAGAATACATGGCCACATATGGCATAGCCCAATGGACAACATTCCACACTTGTAGATTTGTGTGTCCAAAACCAAAATAAAATTTTCCCCACATAATTGGGACTATAAAGTAAAAAAAAAAAAAATTGCCTTGACAAAGCCAAAAAAGGCAAGGGGTGAGAGGAGGGAAGAAGTGTCAGAAAGAGAGAGAGAGAGAGGGAGGAGGGGAAAAAACAACAATTATGAACCCTCACAAATCTGTGGAAGAGTCTTCATAAAACTCTCACAACAACAACAACAACAACAACAACACCACCACAAAAAAGAGATTTGGGGGTTTTTCTTTCTTCCTATTTCACCCACCACTTCTCTCAATACTCCTTCCCCCATTTCTCTTCTTATTTATTTTCACAACAAAAACCAAATTATCATATCATATCATCATAGATAGAGAGCAGAGCGATGCGATTGTGTTGGTGGTTTTGGCAGCGGGAGAGTTGTGTTGCCAAAACGACGCCGCCGTCCGATGCTTCTTCACCGGAAGCGGAATCGGAATCAAGACGAGGACGACGAGGTCTTTGATGGCCTTGCAATTGCAGATGAATTGGCAGCCGAGTTTGCTCAGTCAGAAGCGGCGTACCGGTCCTCCGTTAGGGCTCAAAAACCTCGGCAATTCTTGCTACCTCAACAGCGTTCTTCAGTGCCTCACTTACACTCCTCCTCTCGCCAATTTCTGCCTCAAACTCCAACACTCCTCTCTCTGTACATAAATTCAATCGCCACTCGAATTTTTCACAATTCAATTTTCTGTGTTTTTTTTTTTTTTCTTTTAGCTAATTGGTTTTGGTTTTCCGTGTTGCAGGCGAGCGCGGCGGAGAGTGTCCGTTCTGCATACTGGAGAAACGGATAAGGCGGTCGTTGAGCGTGGATCTCGCGCTGGACGCGCCTTCGAAGCTGCAGAATTGTTTGAGGATTTTCGCCGAGCACTTCAAGTGCGGGCGCCAGGAGGACGCGCACGAGTTCCTTCGTTACGTGATTGATGCTTGCCACAACACTTGCCTTCGGCTCAAGAAGTTGCAGCAGCAAAGGCGGTACAATAATGGCTGCAAGGGAGGTGAGAATGTTAGTAATGGTAGTAGTAATGGTTGTAGTAATAGCAGTAGTGGTGGTAGTTCGGTGGTGAAGGAGATTTTTGGAGGTGCGCTGCAGAGCCAGGTGAAGTGTCTTTCTTGTGGTAATGAGTCGAATAAGGTGGACGAGATAATGGATATTAGTCTTGATGTTTTGCTTAGTAATTCGCTTAAAGACGCGTTTCAAAAGTTCTTTCAGTCCGAAGTTTTGGATGGAAACAATAAATACAAGTGTGATAAGTAAGTTCTTGTTGTTATTTTGTTGAATTCCTTGTTATTCAAGTGGTTATTGTCGTGTTTTTAATTGAGGAAATTATGGTTGTTTTAGTTGTAAGAAATTGGTGGCGGCAAGGAAGCAAATGTCAATACGTCAAGCGCCCAATGTCCTTGTAATCCAGCTCAAGGTGTTATTATTTTGTAATTGTTGTTTAAGTTTGTAGTTTTGGTGTCGTTGGTTTCTAATTTAAGTGTTATTGTTGGCAGAGATTTGAGAGTGTATTCGGCGGGAAGATTGATAAGGCGATTGCATTTGAGGAAGTTTTGGTGCTTTCGAGTTTCATGTGTAAAGCAAGTCAGGTATATACCTAATAAAACTATGCAGGACATACAAAATATACATGCTTAATAATTAGATGTAAAGGTAGGGTAGGGAAAATGCCTCGTTTTACTTGACGGTCGCTTCTTCACTAGTTACAATAATAAGATAGAGAAACATGCTTAGAAATCCAATCTCTTAGTCTACCTCGATGTTCGATAGAGCAGTTGTACTCTTTCTTTCTGATTATAATTATAAATGCTTATTGCTCATAAAAGAAAACCATTATAAACCTAATTTCTATGGCATCGTTTCATATCTGGCTGAAATGATTGACATCCATGAATTACTCTTTGTTTTATTGGTAAGATGCACACACATTTAGTGGGTTTTAAACCTTTGATCTTTTCCTCTGCCTATTCTTATGGGAGGAGGGGAGTGCCATGTGAGACGGAGCTCATTGGCATAAGTTACCCCTTGCTTCTCCTACTTTGTCCTAGAAATGTGAGACTTTGGCTTTTATATAACTGCTAGATTAACTGAAATCGAAAAGGAAATTAGCCAAGGTTACTGGTGAATTTATTTAGGGGAACGATTTTTGACAATATATCAGCAATTTACTTTTGATAGCTCCGTAGTTAGTTAAGATAATGTAGGACATGATGATAAGGCAAGTGTGCTTTTATATCTTAGTATGACTTTTAGAAGTGTAACTAATCCTTCTAAACTTTTAGTTATGAGAATTGGTGAGCGATAGGATACATGACATGAGTGGCATCTTATTGTTCTATAGAACTTCTCAAAAGTAGTGCCAAAGGAGAGAGGTTTTGCTATGGAGAGAGATGCTTTATGGAGAAGAGTTGTGGATGCTAAATATGGTAGTATGTTTTTGGGGGGGGGGGGTGGTTGGTGTTCTAATGGTGTGCAGGGGACCTACAGCGTTTGCCTTTGGAAGAATATCCGGAAGGGATTGGACAGTTTTCATAGTCTTGTTGCTTTTAAGGTGGGGGATGGTGCCAATATCAAATTCTGGTTTGATACTTGGTGTGGGGGACTCCTTTAAAAGATGTCTTTCCAGAATTATTCGGTATTGCCAGTAAAAGGATTCTTCTGTGGCTGAGCTTTTATCTCCTCAGGGGATGGTTTCCATTGGAGTGTTAATTTTGTTTGTCTGGTACAAGACTGGGGGATGGAGTTGGTGGTCACCTTTTTGGATTTGATTTATTCTGGCTTGGTGAGAGGGAACGGAGTGGATCAATTATGCTGGAAACCTTCTGCCAGTGGGGTTTTTGATGTTAAATCTTTTTATAAGGTTTTGTGTTCTTCCACCCATTCTTTTTTCCCTTGGAAACCTTGATGGAGGCTAAAGGTGCCAACAAAGGTTAGTTTCTTCATGTGGACAGCAGCTTTGGGGCATATTTTAACTACAGATAATTTGTGGAAACGCAGAGTAGTTGCATTGGATTGGTGTTGCACGTGCAAGAAGGATGGGGAGTCCATTGATCATTTATTGCTACTTTGTCATGTAGCTAGAGTTGTGGAATATGGTATTTTCTTTATTTGGGGTTCATTGGGTTATTCCATACCATGTTGTGGATCTTCTAGCAAGCTGGTCGTATAAATGTAGCAGATGCAAGTCCTTGGTGATTTGGAGTAAGATTCCTCATTGTATTATGTGGGGAACTTGGTGGGAGAGGAATGCTTGTACTTTTGAAGGATGTGAGAGATCAACTCATGATATGAAGTTGTTTTTTCTTTGAACTTTGCTAGAGTGGAAAAATGCTTTGGGTGTTTATACTTTTAATTCTTTGACAGATTTGTTAGATAGTTGTTCTTTCTTTGTTTTTATAGTTTTCACTGTTTTTCCTGTTCCTTAGTACACTGCCTGTGTGCTTTGGTTTTTGTTATTGTTTTCTTTTTCAATGAAGTTATATTACTTATCAATAAAATATGAAGGCTCGGGAATTGCATACTACGAATACATGGTCACTTGAGCTCTGGTCTATTTTTAGGACAATGCTTCTGCAGGGTTTGGCAAATCCCCATTTTTTGATAAGTAATGCAGTTTTATTAATACTTTGGCTTTCTTGTGCCTGTAAACAGAGAAGTACTGCATGCACTTTTTAAAAAAATTGGTTCGGAATTCTTCCAAGAATTATTTACCGATTAAGAGGAATTTATTTCTTTGATCTTCCCAAGAGGAATGAATAATACTTCATGTTCATGATGATGAACACAATGCATCATAAAAAAAATACAAAAGTATCAAATGGAAAATCTAAGAGAAGCTTGTAACTCTAAAATGGAAGAACAGTGTGAAAACCCCAAACTTGTGACCAATCAAAAAGAGTACGTGTAAACAAAGAGATCCTATTATATTTGAATTTAAGAATTGATAAAGTAGATGGAAGCTTTTTGGATTTCATGATGCTAGAATATTATTTGGTATTGCCAGTAATAAGGAATCTTCTGTGGCTGAGCTTTTATCTTCCTCAGGGGAGGGTTTCCATTGGAATGTTAATTTTGTTCGTCCGGTACAAGACTGGGAATTGGAGTGGTGGTCACCTTTTTGGATTTCATTTATTCTGGCTTGGTGAGAGGGAATGGAGTGGATCAATTATGCTGGAAACCTTCTGCCAGTGGGGTTTTTGATGTTAAATCTTTTTATAAGGTTTTGTGTTCTACCACCCATTCTTTTTTCCCTAGGAAACCTTTATGGAGGATAAAGGTGCCAACAAAGGTTAGTTTCTTCATGTGGACAGCAGTTTTGGGGCATATTTTAACTACAGATAATATGTGCAAACGCAGAGTAGTTGTGTTGGATTGGTGTTGCATGTGCAAGAAGGATGAGGATTCCATTGATCATTTATTGTTACATTGTCATGTAGCTAGAGTTGTGGAATATGGCATTTTCTTTATTTGGGGTTCATTGGGTTTGGCCATGCCATGTTGTGGATCTTCCAGCAAGCTGGTCATATAAATGTAGCAGATGTAAGTCCTTGGTGATTTGGAGTAAGATTCCTCATTGTATTATGTGGGGTATTTGGTGGGAGAGGAATGCTCGTACTTTTAAAGGATGTGAGATATCAACTCATGATATGAAGTTTTTTCTTCAAACTTTGCTAGAGTGGAAAAATTCTTCAGGTGTTTTTACTTTTAATTCTTTGACAGATTTGTTAGATAGTTGTTCTTTCTTATTTTGATAGTTTTCACTTTTTTTTTTCTGTTCCTTAGCATGCTGCCTGTGTGCTTTGTTTTTTTGTATTTTTTTTTCTTTTTTCAATGTAGTTATATTACTTATCAAAAAATTATGAAGGCTCGGGAATACTACGAATACATGGTCATGTGCGCTCTGGTCTATCTTTAGGACAATGCTTCTGCAGGGTTTGGCACTATTTTTTGATAAGTAATGCAGTTTTATTAGTACTTCGGCTTTCTTGTGTTAAAACTTTGGTTTGTAAACACAAAAGTACTGCACGCGCTTTTTAAAAAAGAATGGGTTCGGAATTCTTTCAAGAATTATTTACCGAGGAAGAGGAGTTTATTTCTTTGATCTTCCCAAGAGGAATGAATAATACTCCATGTTCATGATGATGAACACAATGCATCATAAAGATTACAAAAGTATCAAATGGAAAATCTAAGAGAAGCTTGTAACTCTAAAATGGATGAACAGTGTGTAAAACCCCAAACTTGGGACCAATCAAAAAGAGTACGTGTAAACAAAGAGATCCTATTATTTTTGATTTAAGAATTGACGAAGTAGATGAAACCTTTTTGGATTTCATGAGGTAGTGATGCAGGACGGCAGCTGAATCCTGCAATTTCTATCTCTATATTGGGGCATTGGGGCATTAGGGCGTAGAAAGGGGTAGGGTCAATTAGGGTTTCATGGTGGAGATTACCAGGAATAAAATTTAGGGTTTGATATGCTTGTAGGGATGTTTAGATATGGTTTATTTAATCTTTAGATTGATTGACATGGTAGAGAGAAAAAAAGAGATTAATGGGGGCAATTAGAAATTGAATGAGAAGGAAGCAGAAAAATTAGAGAGATCAAAGGAAATAAAAAAGCTTTAACTTGTTAATTCTTGATAACTTGAAAGGATAACAAACTTATCCAAAAAAAAAAAAAAAAAAGAATTTTCCATCCTTTCAAATCTTAGAATTACAATCCTTTTTATAATGCTGAACAAAAACTTAAAAGAAAAAAGCTCCAGCACTATGATTAAATCAATGCTGGCCCTAATCAAAAGTAGCTAAAAAGACACAAATAGCCTAAATAATAGTCAGCTACATGACCCATAAAAAAAAAAAAAAGCTACATGACAGCCAATAAGCTATAGCTTTATTGACAGTTCCTTAATTTATTATGAGGTCATGGGTTCAAGATCCATTGACTGCCCCTTTTGAGCTTGGCCTGCACAAATATTGCTGAATCCTAATATAAATTTTGTATGGGAAGGCACAATGGAGTTCATTCTTGGACTTTATTGTGTCTTGTTAAGTGATCAACACAAGTGGGATTGTAGGGTGGTTATGTCCTTTGATAGTGTTATTCTGGTTTCTGTAGTTAGTAGTTTATATGAATTATTATTATTATTATTTTTTGTATTAGTCAACTCTGTCAAGTTCATAATAAAAATCAGAGTTATTGCTTTGCATACTGTTGTCTATAGATTGGAAGAAATTTTTCTGGTTTCTTGTGCTGATGCATCCTCTGCAATATAGTCCCACAGGACTGCTCAATGTTGACAATGGAGCCCAAAAACTTTATTTGTGGAATATAGCCCCATCGTGTTTGGTGTGGCAAATTGGGAGGGAAAGGACTAGGAGACTTTTGAGGGGCAAGGCCCATCTACAGAGATTAAAATCTCAATTTGTTGGGTCTTGATTCTATTGAATGTCATTGGATGGGAGTAGA
Organism: Quercus lobata; assembly: GCF_001633185.2. Lineage (NCBI taxonomy): Eukaryota > Viridiplantae > Streptophyta > Magnoliopsida > Fagales > Fagaceae > Quercus > Quercus lobata. The sequence goes on along the minus strand of NC_044907.1, from coordinate 71,245,570 downwards.
CCCTCCAATATGTATGATTTCATATGCATATTTTTTTCAATATCTCTGTAGGCAAACTCTTGGTTATATAACCGATAGACACCTTCTGTTCCCTTTGTACCTTTGTGCAAATTTTAATTTATAAAATTGCATTTACTTAGAAAAATTGAGTCCTACAAGACTGCTTTTTGTATATACTTGTTCCGTTCCATATGCATGTGATGCATTCCTGAGTTTCCTCTACGGTATTGTTTACTTCTTTTTGGGTCTAATACAGGATCCACGACCAGAATATAAGCTCTTTGGTACTATTGTGCATTCCGGCTACTCGCAAGAATCTGGACACTATTATGCATATATAAAGGTCTTATATGCCTACTTTGCTCTCTTAAACATTAAATAAGTTATGAGAAAGCAGCTAAATAAGTCTTTGCTGATCTATATTCTTCTGTGTGTGCAGGATGCAATGGGTCGGTGGTACTGCTGCAATGATTCGTTTGTCTCAGTTTCAACGCTGCAGGAGGTCTTGTCGGAAAAGGTTTATATTCTTTTCTTCTCTCGTACAAATCAGAGGCCGGCATCTGCCAGCACTGCTCTTGCTTCAAATGGAATAAGGTCTCGTGATTGCAATGGCAGTGAGGCATTTAAAAGCCCAAAGGCTGCTCTCCCAATGAAATCAGTGCATCCAAAAGCATCTTTCGATCAATCTTTTCAGAAGGATGTCTCAACCATACCTAAAGGTGTTAAAGTACCTTCTAGCCCACGGATGAGATTTAACCTATCAAACTCTAATTCCAAAAGACCTCTTGCAAATGGTAATGGAAAACTTGATGCTCATAAGATTCTATCAATGGAAGCAAATGGGGATGTGAAAGCTTCAAATTCTACAGAGAAAAGTGAAAAAAATGTGGCAAATATGAACGGTTTTAACAAAACCAAAAATGTTGATGTTGCTGACAGTAAGAACAACAAAGCATTCACTTTAACCGTTGAAAATGGAATTAGTCAGAGGGGAGATATTAATTTAGTGAAACCAGATGTTGGTGAAGTTAATGGCACAATGAGCAGGGTGACAGTGAGAGGACCTGACCACCATGAATTGGGAACTTTTGCTGTCAATGGGCATGCTGAGATCTCAGGGTCTCAAAGAAAGTCAAAGGATGAGGGCTCTTGCATTTTGTTAGCACAGGATTCTCTATTCCAGGAAAAATTTGAAGAACTGAAAGAAGTGTATGTTATGCCCTTCTTATTCCTTTGTAAATTACTTATTGCTAATAACTTCTGTTCATCAGAGTCTGGTCAAGAATTACTTTGCTAAATATGTATTTCATATTCTCTTGGTTAGTTTATGAAGTAGGATCTTTAAGAATTCAGCACTTCAATAGATTTCTTGATAAGTTCTTGAAGGGCTTTTGTATATGAATTGTTGTTAAGGGTTTTAGGTTAGAAAAGAATGAATTTTGATGGCTGTTTGGTTCTGAAACATGGGATAGGACTGAAAAAGATAAATAAACACTAGGCAATCACACCTAGGACTTCCTAAGCAATCATGTAGGAGAAGGCAATCCACCCTCAAAGCTTAAAATAAGCTGCTGGATTTTTGTTAGAATCAATTTCACTATGAATATTATTGACTACAATGAAGCCTTTATATAGGCTATTGTTAAATCCTTTCCTTGAAGTACTAGGACTCTAAATAGCCTATTCCTAGAATGACTAGGATTATTAATAACAAACTAAAAGGACTTAGTAGCTTCTAAATCACCATGAATAAATTTTTTATGGTTCCCCCCCCCCCCCCCCTTTTTTCTCCTTTTTTGAGTGTCCTTAATATTCTCCTTGTGTACTTAGGCCTTGGCCTTTTTTTATTTTATTTTTTTTATTTAAATAAAGTGTGTTCCTACTGATAAAAAAAAAAAAAAAGAAAAATAAAAAAGAAGGAAAATGACTCAAAACATAAAACAAGACTCATGGGTCTTTGATGCAGATAAGGAAAGCCCATTCCAGATTTCTTGAAATTACTAAATTTCCCTTATTCTAGTAATTCTTAATTAAAACTAACCTGCAACTTTCTAACTTTAAAAACTGAATACTAAGACTCAATAATAACTAAAATAACCTATGAAAGGTGTCAAGAAAGTCCCACATCAAATCTAGACCACAGATTTTGATTCTTTTGGTGTTTAATCTTGTTCTTCCTTGAACTCTTTCTTATCTGCATGGACCACATCAGTTTGCATCCATATTAATCCAAAGTTCCTATATTGTCAGACGTTTCACACCTATCGTTCATCCAGTTCCGTTAGTAGAAAGTATTGAGAGCTTTAGAGTTGGGTTGAGAATTATGAACTTGAATTATGTTGGAGCATTTAGTCAACGTATTAATGCAAGAAATGTATAAGAAGTGTTAGTTAGAATGAAGTTACTGATGAACCAGTTTATAAATTAGTTGTAGTCCAAATTGTATCTTTGGAGTTTGGACCTCCTAGGTCAATTACCTAGATAAGTTCTGACAAAATTTTCAGGTCAGATGATTTCATATCTAATTTTGTGATATTTGTGGATGATTCACACTTGCATAGGTAAATACTCGTCTCATGGAATTGGGTCCATGACCTGACTATGCACCTCTTTTTTTTGGGGGACAGAGATGCCATATGGTTAGGGCCATTGACATTTTTTCCTTTTGTTTTATCGTTTCAGATTATCTCTAATTGTTATTTCTGTCCTTTAATCCTGCTTGGAAAATCTTGTGCGCACAATACCAGAATTTCCTCTGATTTTTAAAATGTATAGTACAATGTTTAGTAAAATGTTGTCTTCCTTTTTTATTTTTATATTCCAGGCTCAATTTCATTCTTTTTCTTCTGTTAGGTTGATCATGTTTGACTGTTGAATGTTTTTTGTTGTCTAACAGTGTCTTTTATTTTTATTTTTTATTATTTAATTCATTTACCCTTTTTTTTTTTTTAATTTTTTTAATATTATTCTCTCTTAGTCTCAAGAAAGAAGCTTTTAGTCTCGAGAAAGAAGCTTTTTCAGTTTTGCGATCATGTGGTTGGTCAGATAAGGTTTTTAGTTTCATGAGTTCAAAGAAGAGGTTACGTGAAGAAGCTGGAAATGGTCCATCAAGTACTAGTGAATTCAAGTAAGTATCCTACAACTTTTACACGTATAATGCATATTTAGGAACTTTTATTCTAGAGTCAAACTTCAAATACTTGCATTACTTGTAAAAACGTATCTGAATTCCTGTGTGGTCCTTTTTATTTTGTGAAGTGCAATACATTTCATTAGTAGGAAAGCTTCGCAAGGTTGTAACAGTTCTGACACTTAGAAGTTCTGAGCATATTAAATTATGCGTACATACTACAGTTTATGGACCTTTATAAAAAATTTTGGTGTTAAGCTTATGGGTTCTGCTTCTATATGATGCGTATACGATGAAATAAGTCTTCTGGATTGTCAATGTGATCTTGTTGAACTTGTATATTTTATCTTTTCAAATGCACTATCTTTTGCAAAAAATGTTTTTTTTTTTTTTTTGATAAGTAAGAAGATAATATTATTAATAAGGGAAAAACATGAGAATACCAAAGTGTTCACAGTAGTGAACAAAAAAAAAAAAAAAAAAAAGAAAAAAAGAAAAAAAAAACACAAGCAGCCACTAAGAAAGACTAATAGACAAAAGGAATTTCATAAGAGTAAAACAATCAGAGAGACCCCAACACCGAGACCAATCAAAGAGGGTCCGATGGCATAAATCTAATAATTGAACCACAGTTTTTCCCCTTATCCTCAAAAGAACGCCGATTCCGTTCAGTCCAAATAGTCCACATTAAACAGCCTGGAACCAAATTCCAAATATCGGAGCTATGCTTCCCAAGCCAATGGTACCAACAAAATAATAATTCCGCTACTGAACCTAACATTACCCAATTGATCCCAAACAGCCGAATCATATACGTCTACAAAGAATGAGCTATCGGACAAAAAAGTAACAGGTGATCCACAAATTTCGCATTACAAAAGCACATACAACAACGATTTGCCAAAGGGCGACCACGAAGTATAAGGTTATCCAAGGTTAGAATCTGACCATGAGCTGCTGTCCACATGAAAAATGCCACCCTTTTAGGAACCTTGACTTTTCAAATGCCCTTCCAAGGGAAAGTGGAATGAGCTGCATTTCGAATCTTATGATAAAAAGACTGAATGTCAAACTTCCTACTACCATTAAGACCCCAACGAAGCCTGTCACACCCCTCACTCCTAGGAATTCGGGTTTGGATGAAATGAAGTAGGGAGTATGAAGCCGCTAACTCCCAATCATTGAAATCCCTAAAAAAGCTTAAACTCCACACTCTGTTATTATCACCCACTGGAGGGCTTAACACTTCAGAAACATAAGCCTCTTTATTGGTAGAACACAAAAATAATTGGGGATAAAGAATTTTAGGAGGGACATCCCCAGTCCATTTATCATGCCAAAAAAGAATACGAGAACCATCCCCCACCACAAAAGACAAATGCTTCGCAAAACTTTCCCACCCTTCACTAATACTCTGCCATAAACCACAACCATGAGCCCTTCTACAAACTCTAGTGCACCAACCCCCTTTCCCCTCCCTATATTTCATGGCTATGACCCTCCGCCATAGATGAGTGATTTCATGGCCATACCTCTAAAGCCATTTCCCTAATAGGGCTTGATTAAAAGACGCCAAATTCCGAATTCCCAAACCACCTAACTCACGCGGTAAACAAACCTTTTCCCAAGCCACTAGTGGATATTTGAAATACTCAACTGAAGAATCCCACAAAAAGTTCCTCTGAATACATTCCAATCTAGTCACCACAGCTTTAGGGATAGTAAAAAGGGAAAGGTAATAAGTCGGAAGACTTGAAAGGGTACTTTTCAACAAAGTGAGTCTACCACCCTTTGACAAGTAAAGCCGCTTCCAGCCAGAAAGCTTCCTTTCCAACCTCTCAAGAATCGGATTCCAAATAGAGGCTGTTTTATACAAAGTATCGAGTGGCATGCCCAAGTAAATCATAGGCAAATTGCCCACCCTGCACTGAAGAATATTAGCCAAAGTTTGAATGTTGCTCACCTCCCCAATAGGGACAATTTCACTTTTCTCCACATTCACCTTCAAACCAGTAAAAGCTTGAAAACAAGTCAAAACCAGCCTAATGGAGAAGATCTACTCTCTAGAAGCATCACAAAAAAGAATGGTATCATCAGCAAATAATAGGTGAGAAATACGAATACCAGTAGAATCATGGGATGGGATGGTCCTTTGAAGTTCTGTACTTTGGAAGTTTAGACTTACAGCAAGGGATTTTGCTTCAACTGATGTACCATATATACCTCAATTCTTATAAAAAACTATATATACTGCAATCCGATAATAAACTCTTGAACTGATTATGTTTTCTAGTGGCAAAATCTTCTATGTTATGTATGACTGCAATATTTGTTTGAGATATGGTGTGTTCACTGTACCTTTGTTCCCTACAAAAAAAACACGAAAATTGTTATTTGCTAGTCAGTAGAGTGTTTTTTTGGTTAATTTCTTTTTGTCATAAGGATGGTATTTACTTCTTTATTTTTTTTTGGGTGGGGGAGGGGTGTTGGTCACGTGTGTTCCTTTTTAGAATTAATTTTAGATTAGAATATTTATTTAATTTAATTTGGCTTGTTTTTTTGGGTAGTCGTATGTATAATAAAGTTAGATTTTTTGTACATTTTTTTTTTTTTGGCTACTTCATTTTTCTAATGAAGTAATCTTCTCTTAATACAATTTTTCTTACCTATCAAAAAAAGAAAAAAAGAAAAAAAAAGGGACAGCTAGTACTTATTTCTCCTTCATTTTCTTCATGGCATATGCTCAATCCAATCTTTTCTTCATTTTTTTCCCAAGGGTTTCCATGCTTCCATATGTTTTTTCCCAATGTCTTTTGTTCTTGTTTTAGTCAATTAAAACTAGATGCAAGGATATATAACATGTAGTGAACAGAACTACCATATGCTTATTATATCAAGTTAAGAGTACTCTCCCTGCTTACCGCTAGGGGAAAAATTTGTTAAAATTGTTTCCTGTCTTAGTACCCTTGTCATACTTGTCTTCTTTTCACTTATCTTTTCATTAACTTGCACATTATCCTTTGTCGATATTCTCCTATACTTGTTTGCCTTGAAGTCTGCATAGGCAACTTCTTTGGACTTTCAGCTAGACAGATTCTTCTCTTCTTTTTTTGTGTCCTCTAACTTTCAAATAGACCGTTCTTTTGAATTTTCAGCCTAAAAAAAATTCCTTTTTTTTTTTCTTTGCCGTGCCCTAAACTTTGCCGAGACTACCCTTTTGGTTTTTTGACCTAGGGGCTTTTTTAGATTCTCTTATCAGCAAAACATGATAAGGTATGCTGTTTTTTTTTTTTTTTTTTGTTTTGTTTTGATAAGTAAAGGAAATTTTATTCAAGAACTTAATAATGAGTCACCCAAATATACAGGAAGTATACAGCTGGGGACCAATAATCAAATACATAAATTACAAGCATCCATCAACTCATAGACTGAAGAAATAGAATGACTTCCTATGATAGACATCCAGTCCGATAGAGTTTTAAAGAAGAAAAGTTTTAAATCAGCTATAGTCCTTTGAGAATCTTCAAAACACCGGTTGTTTCTCTCCCGCCAAATGCACCATATCAAACAATGAGGGACAGCCATCCAAATAACACCATTACGATGATGACCAAAATTTCCTTGCCAACAAGCAAGGAGCTCAACTACAGTCTTTGGCATCGCCCAGTGGATACCAAACAAGGTGAACACCATAGACCACAACTCATAAACAATAGGACAATGTAGTAATAGATGGTCTACCGATTCTCCAGTGCTTTTGCACATATAACACCAATCTAGAATTAACACCTTCTTCTTACGTAAATTATCAATAGTCAAGATCGTTCCTAAAGTTGCAGTCCAAACAAAAAATGCAACTCTGGAAGGTATGCTGTTTTTTTGGTTTGTTTGTAGTTGTTTCTATTTCCAATCTGTTCATCATTGTGAACATGATGTACTTCTTTTGATGAAAATATCTATTACCAATAAAAAAAAAAAAAGAAAGGTATGCTTTTTTTTTTTTTTTTTGATTAGGTGACACCCAGATTTGAACTTAGGAAAAAAGGATTTGCAGTCCCTCACCTTACTGCCCCTCCATGTTGCCAAAATCATAGAAAAAATGTATTAAAATATTCCATCTTTATTATTTACCAAATGTCAGAAGTGAAGGATTATTTTAAGGCTTTGTGAAATGGGGGTGACAATTTTTTTTTTTTGATAAGTAAAATGGGGGTGACAAAATTTCCATGAAGTATGTGATGAGTCAAACTTCCACCATGAGATACCTTCTTTGGGTGGACAGTTGCGTGACCTGAGTCGCCATAAACCATCCAATTACCTCGTGCATGACCTGAGTCTCATGGTCTCTTGCCGCCTGTAGGACTAGATTTCTAATAACTTTGGATACTGCCACTTTGTTCTGCTTGTTGCAGGATACTTTGCCGGAATAGCTCACGCTGGCCATTGCTAGGTTGAGCTGTCGAGCCTCTTCCCTGGTCAAAAATTGCTATGAAAGACCCTTTTTAAATTGACTTCCATTAATAAATGATACTGTTTGACTGAGTGGAAAATTTGGGGGTGGTGATTCGAATTTCAGGAGGCATTGTTTTGTGGAAGACTCAAAAATGGATTTGGAGATTTGAAGGGGCAGTAAGTGATAAATTCAAGGCATCTTGGCCTGCATAGTAGAGGTCTATTTCATATCATGTGGCCTGGCCCACAAAGTTACTACTGTGGTCTACCCTTTGGTGTTAACACAGTACAAGGCCCATCTGGTTTAGCTGGGTCAGTGCAAGTCTACTGCCCAAGTCCATTTTTTGTTTCAATTCTTATTGAAATTTATTATTCTAGTGAACTATGGTCATCAAGAACCTTGGATTTTCAACATTTGTGTTAAATGAGATGGACTAATTCTTTGAACAAGTAGGGTTATTAGATAACAAGAAAGTCGGATTTGCAAATATGAAGCTAATGGGTAGAACCTTGAGTTTCAAACGAATTTTATGATGTGATCGAACATAAGGGTTTTTTATTCTTAGTGCTCTCAAAGGTGATTCCAGTATTAAAGCATGTTTCCAGTCTTAGGATTTTTATCCTTCAGCATTTCAAAGCTCGAGGTTGATTTTTCTCCAACTAGGGGAGAATGATGCGTGAAGTGCGAATAAATATTTACTTTAATTTGGTTTTATTAATTTTGGAAGTCAATTGTATTTTTTTTATTGGCCAATTATATTTTTATTAGGTTATTATGATTTTTTATTTAATTTCCTGGAGAGTCTAGGTTTTTTTTTCAATAATTGGGATTTCCCAAGTCAATTAGAACTAGGGTTTCCTATGTCAACTAAAATTAGAGTTTGGTTTTTAGTAGTCTATATAATCATAGTATTGTACTTCTGTGGAGACCAGTATAAAAAGTTTGATAATCAATAAAATTTCTGTGTAATTTTCCAATGGTTTAATGCTTACTCCAGTCAACCCTATGTGCTGGCTGTTAGAAGTTTATTCTTTATTGCTTGGTGCAGGCTCCTAGGTTGCCTATCTTTTATTTTCTTTCTTTAATTTTCTTGTTACATTGTTTTGGTTTTGTCCTGTGTCACTTACATGATTGGGGCAATATCTCAAGCTCAACTACATTGACAGATTTCTTAGACTTTTTGGACCATCTGAATTTTATTATTTTTCTTTTCATTTAGTGAATTTTAGTTTTTTTAAGGCTCAAAAAATGTTTTGTTAAAGTACTAGAAATCATTAGGTGCTTTCAGGTCATTGGCCACAGTTTTGCTTGATTTGGGTTTTTTTTTTTTGTTAGGTTCGCTTATGCTTGAGGGGTTTTACCTCTTGTTGTTTTCCTTTCTCTTCTCTATATATTTTATACCTTTTGTGCTCAACATCTCTTGAAGTTCACATCAGCACTTTCACCACTTAAAACGCAAGAAAAGAGAGTTTGGTTTATGTTCTAGATATGCTATTTAAAAGTGATTACTTTTACAATTTTAATGCTATTTGGCTAATAAGGATTATTACGTCCCATTAAACAGGTGGCATTTTATGTATTGGGTGTATTCAACATCACTTTCACATGCATGTAGGATCCATTTCTATGGTTTGCTAGATACATGTGAGAGTGTTGCATACACCCATTGCATAAGATACTTTCAGCATCGTCTGTCTGTTCTCTCTCTCTCTCTTTTATTTATTTATTTTTTCTGAAGTTATTTTTCCTTTGTTAAAAGTTCATGACTCATCTGGATGTTCGTTTAACAGGAAGTTGTTAATTGCGGATGCCAGACCAACCTTTACTTCACAGATACCGGAGTCATTAAAAGAGGACTTAATTGAACAATTGAGATCAATTTGCGAAGGAAAAAAAGCATTTTCTCGGACCTTGATAAACTGAACATGGTATGCAAGGAACTTTACCTTTTATCTTAGAAAATTTCAGAGGCATATATCAAAATTTGGTTGATGGCATGATAATTATATCTTTGATAATATTTGCAGACTTATGACGTAGCCACAAATGGAGCTTGGTGTATTAATCTGTATTACTAATTGAGGTATTAATGACGGGGATATCCTCTAGACAACAAAAGAGGGTATGTTGTACAGTCTCTCTGAGCAAGTTCTCGCTAGAGCAGGAGGTTGTTATCTTTTCATTCATTCATTCCTTTGCCAATGGTGACATTCTGTGGGTGTGCTATCAGTCGAATTAGGAAGAAAGGGCTGATTTCTCATTTCAGATCTTGCCGAAAGTTTTGTTTGTCCCTTGAGGCTGTGCAGTTGATTATGGTAGAGAGAGAAACAAAAATTTTACTCGTATTGTACAATATCCTTTTTGGCTCTATCTCCAGCATTTAATCTACGTTCTATATGGATGCATTACAATTTTTCCATTAAGTGGCAATATAGTTTAGTTATGGATATATGTTATATACACTCTGTCCATTTACTATGAAATGGTTTCCCACCTATTGATTTCCCTCACACCCCAAAAGGGAAAAGACAACCGTCTTGCACCTTGCCTTTCTCCCTGAAAATTTGATGGAGTTTATTTGTAGGCTGTTTATCACAAAGACGAAGAGTCTATCTTAATATGGATGTGTACTGTATTTTTGCATGTATTTGTGGTCTGGTAAGTGGGTAACTGCTGGATAATGTACGTGTATACAGATATGCATAGATACTTTTCCAACTATGCTATGTGGTGATCGGTTAAAATGTGTCATTGTTCCTTTTAAGCCTGGTTGCAAGTGAGACTTAGTAGTTGCAGATCTAAGTCTATGCAGTTGTTGAGCAGGAGCTTAAAGATTCTTGGATATGGTTTTTGACATGCTTGCTAGATGGGGGAAATGGACATTTGTCTCTTATCAGCAGAAGGTAATTCTCACTTAAATGTTTTACCTCTGAATGATCTTTCATATAAATATAAACACTGTATTTAACTTTTGTATGTTATTTAATACTTAGTACGGAATATTGTTGAGTGTTTGAACTCATCTTACCTAGTGCAGACCACAGATTTTGTGGGGCGCCTTTATGCTAACTCCAACAAGCTGTACAAGGAGTATGGCATTAAAGGATGCAATGCACAAAGATAAGAGTTTGAGAAACAGATGACGGCGTTTGAAGCAATTTATAGATGTCAATGCACATGTTTTGCTTCGGAAGCTTGACCCGGCAACCACACGATCCAGTTGTTTATGGATCCTATCCATGGCATTATAATTGGGTCTTTTGGCTTGTGATAATCTTATCCTATACATAGAAATTGAACCGATGTATGTTCTGTTTTGGTTACATACATCATCTCTTTCATATTGTATGGGACCCACAATGTAAGAGATGTTGCATATAGCTAATACATGAGATACCACCTCCAAGCTCTCAGTTTGGGATATCAAGTAGCACGTAAATGCTAGACCTATAAAAGCCAGTTTAAATCAATGTGCTTCTAGAAGTGGATGATAAAGACTAGACCTAAGATCAAATTTAAAATCGCAACACGTGTGATACACCATTTGACCCAAAGATCTCAAAAATTAAGTCATTTTATAAGCTGACAGAACTAACTTATATTCCTACATGTTTGTGAAAATGTAAAATTGTCAATCCTCATCCGTTGCTAAAATATAGGGGAAAAAAATTAGCAATCTTGTATCTCAATCGGCATTTTAACTATCCAATTATCATTATCGTCATAGCTCAATTGACAATTTTTATTGTGTTTTTAATGACGGTATTTAGAATTTAAATTTTCTCATTAAAAAAAAAAACTTACATATCTTATTTATTATAATATTTTTAAAAATATTTATTATCGAAAAGGCCATGATTAAACATGTCACTTGACCGATGTCCCCATTATTTTATACTATTTGTATGACTTGACCACAATGATTTATGCTTTAAATTCTACGTTCATGAAAAGGTTGGCCGACGCGAATTTTTTCCCCTCTTGCCTTGATGAACTGGTATGATTTGAAGCCATGAATTAGTTTCTCTCGAGTCTCCCTCTCTTTTAAAGTATGACAAATGGTATGGCTTCATAAATTACTCGATGGTTTCTATCATTATTCATTTGATAGAAACCATTACCAATCCCCAAAAAGTTTTGACTCTCTCTGACTATTCCTATCTTTTTTTTTTTTTTTTTTTTGGGGATGAAATCTGACTATTCCTATCTTTAACACAAATAAAAGCATCTTTGAATGACATAAACTTTTCCAAAAGCCAACAGTAATAAAAAGAGAGATTTACTTTTTCTTTTTTATTTCCAGAATCGTACAATTATGCTTTTGATAATTGGTCCTTTTTATACCTTGTTCCTATTAATTAATATGTAAAATTGGACCTAGAACAATCTCTATATATCGTGGCAACACTTCATGGACTCTTTAAAATAGTTGCATGATAAGTGAGATGTCATCTTACTTCAAAGATGCTCAATTAAAGAGTGCATCTGTACTGAAGTCAAGTCTAGATATCTTCCTTTCTTTTTAACATTTTCATTTTGTCCTTCTTTTGCTTCACCAAGATCAAGGTTTTATTTTATTTTATTTTATTTTTTATATATTCCTCTGTGGTTTGTACCATGTGTTCCACCTCAGCTAGAATTAATCTTTTTGCTTGATAATTATTTCAAAACAAAAATGCAAGTGGACAACAATGTAATTGCATTCTGGTAAGCTAAGAAATATAGAGCCGAAATGAGACATATCAATCTAACAGTTCTTAAAAGTTTAGAATATGATACGGTGTAGATAAAGCAATAAATTTGTATTTTTAGGTATGTGGTATGTGGTATGGGGTATGTTTAAGTTTTCTAAACAAATAACAGCTATTAAAATCTTTAAAAATATAAACAATCAAAAGAATTTTTTAAATAAATTATATTTTTCCTCCTAGAACATTGAGGACATGCACAATGTTCTTGACGTGTTAGATCTTTATCTAACACGGACATATTGGAGATTTTGAAGTGTTCATGCTTCTTAGTTGGTGAAATTAATTATTTAACTAATATTTAAATACTCTCTCATGTATCAGTTTTGATAAGTATGACCCAACATGTGGAATTTTAACTTTTTATTTATTTAACTAATAATAATAATAATGATTATTATTTAATCATCATTAATCATGAACTAATGGAAACAAAATTAAGCTAATGCAACATTACTATTTTGTACTTCTACACTTAACCATTACCATCTCTACTAGCACCATTGCCTACCACAAACAATCCTCTAATGATTATGCTCATCATTCTCAATCTTCTTAGCAACAATATTGTGACCATTGCTGCTAACATTTCCCCAACCTAATCAACAACTCTCTCTCCAACAACACTGCTTCTACCCATTCTTCATTTTCCCTTTTACTTATTACAACTTGCTTTTAATTGCTGTGGATTAATGCATGCCTATCATCTCCACTACTATAACCAGATTGATTGCACCATCATCATCTCTAGCTACGCGGCATTTGCAGTAATTGCTTATAGGAGAAATTATAGAAAAGATTTTCTGATAAATAGTTTAAAGTTATGAAAAGAAGAAAGTAAAATGTTGCTTTGAAAAAGTATTATTAAAAGCATTGTCAAATGAAGCGTGATACATTTTACCGTGAGGAGTGAACATGCAAATTGTTATGTGTGTGAATGAACGTACACTTGCTGAAATGATAAGATCATGATTCTCAAAAAAAGAAAAAGAAATGATAAGATCATTGGATGGGATGTGTTCTAGATGGTATACAACGAATGGTCTATATCCCTATAATTTTATTATTTCCTTTTCTGTAATTGGTTCAAGCTGTCAAGGATATTATTTTTTTTCCCAATTATCTCACAAACAAAATGATCCTTATATTCTTCTCAAAAAAAAAAAAAAAAAAAAAAAATCCTTATAGTATCATTTATATCAAAATTTCTCCAAGCTTTTTATTGAATATGATTTTTGTTTTTGATAAAAGGAGTACCACTTTATAATTTATTGAATATAAATAGAAAAGGAGTACCACTTTTCATACTAAATGAGTCATATGCATCTAGATAAATGACATTTCATGAGTTTAATCACTTTATTTACATATCCAGATGAAGTCGTTCTTATTCTTATATTCTGAATTATAGTAATTTTATACAACGTTTAATTTTAAAAAAGAAAATTAAAATTAATAAAAAATTTTAATGTATAAGATAGATACAATATGAGATACTAAGAAATTCGGCCATCCAAATGCTACCTCGAAGTCAATTATTGACTTGTATAGCCTGAAAAGATAATGGAAAAACCACCAATATTTAAATCAACCAAGGTCAAATTGTAATAATTTCATACCAAACGAAGAACACCAAAAACTATTTGCAATCTCCTAAAATTCAAATTAAATTAAACCAACCAAGGTCAATTGTTGACTTGTATAGCCAGAAAGGATTCTCAAAAAAGAAAAGAAAAAGCTATAAAATGATTACATTCACTATTTTTGTGCATGTAAATAGTTATTAATGATTATAATGGAAAAAATGATGAGGATAATTCTGACCATTCAAGAATAAAGGGGAGTACAATAATCATCACACTGACATAGCATTTTATTGGCAAACAACTAATCATTTGTAATCCTATAATTCCAGCTATCAAGCTTTTTTATATATAAGGAATTATAAGAGAGAGAGAGATTTATGGACTACGTAAGAGTTGTGGACTGCCTCTTAACTTCGGTTTCCACCTTTGCTGTGGAAGGGAATTACTGATAGGATTGGTTCCTGAGTGCACTTCATGCAACACTTTCCTTTCGACATGATCATCTTCAAGAAATATTGACTGAAAAAAATAAAAGGAAGAAGAGAATAAGATAGAGACATTGATCATATAGAAAACAAATTAGAATATAAAAAGAAAAAAAAAGAAAAAAGAAAAGAAAGACCATTGATGCTTACCGATTCTCTCACTTTGTTAAGTTCAGCATCTAAAGATGATACACAGTTAGTAACCAGAGAAAAATACAAGGAGACGCAATAAGAGAGAGAGAGAGAGAGAGAGAGAGAGAGATTACCTTCAAGTTTTCTCATGGCAAAGTCTGAATGAGGAAGGGAGACTAGAAGTATGATGAGAAAAGATACAATGAAATTCATATTTTGAACCACGAGGAAGGAAAACATTCATGTCTGATCAAGGGGTATGGATTATAGTACTGATGTCGGAATTTAGACAAAAAAAAAGAAAAAAAAAACAGAGAGTGAGAGTCTCAATCGAGAGGAACAGAGAAGCGTCCAAGTGACATGGGTTTCAAGACAACAAAAGGACAGTGTCTTAGTGAGGGGAGAGTTACACAAGCCTAGTCTATATTTGACACGAAAACACAGTTTTAGTTGTGGTAATAATTATTGCCGTTGATTGTATGCTTTATCTCAGCTGCTTCACTATCAATCAAATTAAACATGTGATGGAGAGCAGGGTGAAGCATCATTTTGTCAACAGTATTTAAGGGAAATTTGAGAAGTCAAGTACATCAGCATATACATATATGGGCATAATCCCTCATAAAATCCTTTTATTTTTTTTATTTTTTTTCCCTTAATAGTCTTATGCGGCAATTGGCCAATAGTACCTTTAAGAGAAAAGCCAATGCTAGTCAAAATGAATGTAATTTTGAGTAGACAGACTCGACAATATATTTTGTCCTTTAATTATTCCTTTAATTATTGATTCAAATGCAACATTAGTACCTCAAAAATTATTGTTTTACCTTTGGTGGCACTCAAAGTTGGTACAAATCAAGTTGGACAAACACTTTGATAAGGATTTGAAACCTAGACATCTTATTTGAAATATTTGGAAGCATCAATTAAATTATAAGACTCTTGAGATCAAGTTAGCCAAAAAATTTCACATTGGATACATATGAAATCACAAAATTTCATCAAAGTACTAAAAAATATTAACTTTGATCTGGTTTATTTAAGCACTAGACCATCTGATCAAAGTAAATATGAGTTTATCTTGCAAAGGGTGAAATTCCATTTATTTTGATTATTCATACATCAAAATTAGCTTTAAATCTAGCAAGATATCTTAAAAACAAGTGGTTAATTTAGCTAATACTTCATCATTTTAAGCTAGTGTTAGATAAATTCGACCTTAGTATGACCATGGTCAAATTAGGGTCAAAAGTCCTTGGATTTGGGCAAATGAGAAGATGTTGGGAAGAGTATTGCACAAGCTTTGATTTGAGGGGTCGGTTATGAAATTTCACAATATATGCTTGAACTCACAAAGAAGTTGAAAGTGGGATTTTTTCTTGAAAATGGTTTAAGGTACCACTTCCATATGCTTGTAACTAATCAAATAGGAAGCCAAAAGAAACAAAATAGATAAGGTCAAAAAAATTAACATTGCAAGCTTTCCATAGACACCTAATTTGAGCAAAATCGGAATTGAGAAGGTCACGATCCAAATGGCTGAAAGTGGTAAGATTGCCTGCTTCTAAAAGTCATCTGCACAGAAGTTCAAATCATGCAAACTTGATTTCATTGGAAAGAAGTCTTCAGTAAAATTCCAACAGTACCAACAATGCCCAAAACGAAGATCTAAATGGCTGCCAAAAAGTTAATTTGAAGTTAACTGATTGACTGAAGATCAAAATGTACAAAACCAAGAATTGAGTCGCATGGAGCAGGAAAGCTCTTGGGCATTTTTCAAAACTAGGAAATATATCATACAAAACCATGGTCCTGCATCAAAAGAACACAAACCTACCAACCCAACTTATGAATTCAGACAACTTTAATATGTACATGATACTCAAAAAGCTAAAGAGAGAGACACAGAAAACTAGGATCTTCTCCGTGAACTAGATTATAAGTGCTCTTATATGGCGGTAGTTTGTTGATATTGGAAACTTCAAGGAACTTGCTATTGGAACCACTAGTTTGCATCCTTTTGGATTTAGGATTTTCTTTGATAAGGGTAAAATTGTGAATGTGAATATTCATGAATATAGTATCATGAAGCGACGTTCAAAATAGACCCGTCGGCCTCACTTGTCATAAATGGAAAGCTGACACTACTAAGCTGAAGGGAGTAGGCGAAACTGACGACCTCGACGAGGGAGTTGGCGAAGCTGACGACCCCGACGAGGGGGTAGGCGAAGCTGACGACCCTGACGAGGCTGACGACCTCGACGAGGGAGTAGGCGAAGCTGACGACCCTAACGAGGCTGACGACCTCGACAAGGGAGTTGGCGAAGCTGACGACCCCGACGAGGGGGTAGGCGAAGCTGACGACCCTGACGAGGCTGACGACCTCGACAAGGGAGTAGGCGAAGCTGACGACCCCGACGAGGGGGTAGGCGAAGCTGACGACCCTGACGAAGCTAATGACCTCGACGAGGGAGTAGGCGAAGCTGACGACCCCAACGAGGGGGAAGGCGAAGCTGACGACCCTGACGAGGCTGACGACCTCGACGAGGGAGTAGGCGAAGCTGACGACCCCGACGAGGGGGTAGGCGAAGCTGACGACCCTGACGAAGTTGACGACCCTAACAAGGGAGTAGACGAAACTGACGACCCTAACGAGGCCGACGACTCCGATGAGGGAGTAGGCAAAGCTGACGACCTTAACGAGGCTGACGACCCTGGCAAGGGAGTAGGCGAAGCTGACGACCCTAACGAGGCTGACGATCTCGACGAGGGAGTAGGCGAAGCTGAAGGCAGTAAGCTGAAGGCAGTAAGCTGAAGAGAGTAGGCTGAAGAGAGTAAGCTGAAGATAGTAAGCTGAAGACCGTAAGCTGAAGGCAGTAAGCTGAAGGCAGTAAGCTGAAGGCAGTAAACTGAAGGCAGTAAGCTGAAGAGAGTAGGCTGAAGAGAGTAAGCTGAAGATAGTAAGCTGAAGGCAGTAAGCTGAAGACTAGAAGCTGAAGAGAGTAAGCTGAAGGGGATGCACAAAGCTGACGGTCCCGACATAACCTTGACTTGGCTTCCACGCATGGGTATATAAGGAAATACCTTGCACATCACGCTCAGTGTTAAACTCCTACAAGGAAAGGATTCCGTAAAATACGCTCATAAAGACTCCTATAAGGAAAAGACTTCTATAGCAAGAAAAAGAGGTCAATCCTCTACTACTATAAAAGCCCCAATATCCTCACTAGCTAAGGTACGCAGAATTTACCCTCTCTAACACTTTAGAGTTGTGAGAAGTTCTAACTTGACCTTCGGAGGGTATTTGGTCGGCACCACACCGGTGCTCTCTGCGAGGTCTTCTCTTTTTGTGTTGTGCAGGCATTGTTTCGAGCACGTGAGTGTCGTGTAGCTCACTGACGATTTTTCGGCATCATCATTCTTTATTTTTAAGCATACCACTGTTGATGGAATCCTTCACTTGCATGCCCACCCACTGCTATTAATATTATTATTATTATTTGATTTTTGGACAATAATGGGAAAATAGATGATTGTGATAACTGGGCAGAAGGTTCTTTATAATCATCTAAATTTTTTTTTTCACTAGTTCTTACATTCATTTAGGTAGTCTGCCCTCCATCTACCAATGAAAGCTAAAAATGTCTCATGTGTATCTTGTTCGGTAGTCTTTAGGTCCCTTTGAGTAATATTGTAACCATAGTATTGTACCAATATTGCTTAGCAAGCTCTATGTAGATGTATTCCTAATTTCTTGTCCTCAAATCTTCCAAAGTTAATGTTAGGTTTTAGTAGTGGAAAATTCCATGATGTGAAAATATTGTTTGCGTTGTCATGTTGAATAACAAGTACAAGATTAAGTGTTCAAGATTCAGCTTAAGAGAAGGCAATTTTTATAATCTCAACTAACCTTTGATTGAGGCTCGACACACTCTTGATTGATCGAGAATAGCATCTCAAAATAATAAGATAGAAGAAGATTCTATAATCTTGATTGATTGGAAAATTAAATTTTTCTTGAGCATTTTATTTGATGTTGGTTGTGTTTTACTATACACTATTTGGGTCACATATAAAGACTTGTTATACTAGACTTCATACAACTGAGAGCATACAACTGAGAGGTAGACTTTTTAGAGATCTATATATAATATCTAAAAGTTGAAATGTGACATTTATTGTTGTTATGCTCTTATTGAGCCATATCAAGGTAGCATTTCGGTCCATTTAGGTCTAATTTGGTTCATTCAATCCGCTATAGTCTATTTTGATCCATTCGGTCCAAATCAACCCAATTATATCTCATTTTGTCCATTCAATCCACTTTAGTCAATTCTGTCAACATTTTCAATTTTTAATCCTTAAGTTTCTAAAAGACCTTCTTTGAGGCATATAAAGTGTTGGAAAAACATAGTTTGTATCATATACAAAACATACGCAGCAGAAAATTAACAGATCTACTTCATTTGTAATTGATAACATGTATTATGTAAATTTCAGAATTTAAGAATAAGAGAGTGTACCTTGGTGCGGTGAAATTCAAAACTAAAGATTAGAAGTACTTGGGAACATTTTTAATATTCACTTCAATTTCACTTGTGCCCAAGAAGTGTGATCTCTCAATCAGTTTATATGTATGTGTTTAAGGGAGAATAAGAGAGTGGCTTACACTCACATACACATCATTCATACATTCATAAAACCATGTACTAAATTCTGTATGTTTCTTTCTTTATATTTAATTGATTATCTAATTGGGCTAGCCTTTTGGGTCATTCCAATTGGGCTTTAGTATGTGGCTTGGAGTGGGACCAAAAGGGATAAATAAGACACTATCTCCAATGGGTTTTGGGCTTTTCTAACAACTCTTGACAAGCCCAAAATTACTATTAATTATATTTAATATATACCACTATATAAATATAATTGCACTCTAGGCTTTATTAATAAATTATATCCCAAGACTTTATTATACATTCAACCCCTTCATTAAAATATTCGTAATAATATAAAGTCATGAATATTTATTACCACTTTGAAATCACTACATCTTAATTCTTGAGTATCCGGTTTAATCTTTTAAGTTATTCATCATATATTTATGAAATCCAATTTCATAAATATACACTTTAGTAACTTCTTATTAAAGTGGTTAGACTTAACACTCTGAATAACCAAACTCATTAAACTTATCTTAAGAGAATATTTTATATCCCCATTAAAAGATTATGAAGTCCATCTTGAGAATATATATTCCCTCAACATTAAATGTCGTTGCCCAACATACTGAGGTTTTGATCGTGACTTTAGATCCCACTCCTGATATATCAAAGCAACCCATATTTCATGATCAAGTTCATTATTCTCTCAGGATTGAGAGTTGATGTAAATAGAAGTCGTGAGATTTATTATTCATTTGATAGTCATTAGTAAAATAATAAATCTCACAGCGGTCCAGTTCAATTTTAATTTTAATTTTTGGGCAATAATGGGAAAATAGATGATTGTGATAACTGGGCAGAAGGTTCTTTATAATCATTTGAATTTGTTCTTTTTCACTAGTTCTTACAATCATTTGGGTAGTCTGCCCTCCATCTACCAATGAAAGCTAAAAATGTCTCATGTGTATCTTGTTCGGTAGTCTCTAGGTCCCTTTGAGTAATATTGTAACCATAGTATTGTACCAATATTGCTTAGCAAGCTCTACGTAGATGTATTCCTAATTTCTTGTCCTCATATCTTCCAAAGTTAATGTTAGGTTTTAGTAGTGGAAAATTCCATGATGTGAGAATACTGTTTGCGTTGTCATGTTGAATAACAAGTACAAGATTAAGTGTTCAAGATTCAGCTTAAGAGACGGCAATTTTTCTAATCTCAACTAACCTTTGATCAAGGCTTGATACACTCTCGATTGATTGAGAATAGCATCTCAAAATAATAAGATAGAAGAAGATTCTATAATCTTGATTGACTCTTGATCGATTGGGAAATTAGATTTTTCTTGAGTGTTTTATTTGAAGTTGGTTGTGTTTTACTAAACACTATTTGGATCGCATATAAAGGCTTGTTATACTAGACTTCATACAACTGAGAGGCAGACTTTTTAGAGTTATCTATATATAATATTTAAAAGATGAAATGTGACATTTATTATTGTTATGCTCTTGTTGAGTCATATCAAAGTAGCATTTCGGTCTATTTAGGTCCAATTTGGTCCATTCGGTCCATTATAGTCTACTTTGATCCATTCGATCCAAATCAACCCAATTATATCTCATTTTGTCCATTCAATTTACTTCGGTCAATTCAATCCACATTTTCAAGTCTTAATCCTTAAGTTTCTGAAAGACCTTTCTTTGAGGCATATAAAGCTCATGGAAATCCTCGGTGAACTAGATAAAATGATCTTGTATGGTTGTGGTAATTTATTGATGTTGAATACTTCAGGAGACTTCTTCCTGGAACCTTTAGAATTTAAGAGCTTCTTCATTATTTAGTATATCACTGCTGATGACATCCTCCACTTGTGTGCTAACTGCGAGTAATGCTTTAGAGTGAGGCAAAGTAATGGGCAAATATATGCTTGATAATTGGGTAGAAGATTATTTACAATCATCAGAATTTGTTCTTCTTCATTAGGTCTTATAGTCATTTGGTAGCCTTTGCTCTCCATCTACTAATGAAAGCTGAAAAGGTCTCCTTTGTATGTGGTTTAGTAGTCTCTAGGCCCTTCGAGTAATATTAAACTCAGTAGTATGGTGATATTGCCTAGCAACTCTTCATTGGCCCCTAGTGGCTGAAGAGCTCTCACAAACATCTTCAAATGGGTTGTTTGACAATCCCTACTGTCAAACTTATACAGAAAATGTATTTTGAACATTGGAGTTTGGAGCACACGAGCATTTGAGAATAGGAATAGACTTTGTTGGTCTAAATCCTTATTAAATCTTTGGGCCTTCTCACCATTTGTTCCATATTCTCCATTCTTTCTATTAGCATCTTTTCAATGTCATATAGAGATTGGCAAGGAATAGGGTTGACTTCCTCCTCATGCTTTTCAGAAATAGCATGAGAGCAATAACCATGATTTGTGGGTCTTTGTTGTTGGGAGGTTGGATTATGAAATGGATGTCTTCCTCAGTTGGATTTGGATGGTAACTATAGTTTCCATAAGGCAGTTCGATCATGGGTTCATGCTTGGTAGACTTTAAGAGTGGATATCTCATGTATATGGGTATGGATTATATGGTGGACTAGGATATGGGTTTGGATCCAAACTGTTGCGAGGATGAGGGAATTGGCTATGTGTCAAGTTAAATGGTGGGCTTGATGATGATCTAGCTAGGGATGTCTCTAGGTAAACAAATGGTTAGAATATTGGTTTGTTGACTCAATTGTTTGCGGGGGTAATTGAGATCTAACCAGATTGCTAGATTGGGCTAAGATGTTTAAGCTTGAAGTATTTGTGTTGGGGTAGGGGTTTGAGCCTTGGATTAATCCTTCAGCAGTTGGGCTTGACTCAAACTAACCTTAAAACAGTGATGTTGGAGCCCATTGAATTGAATTGAAAATTGTGAACCAATGTTCTTGAATATGTGTAATAGCTAAAGGCAATTTTTATTTTAATTTTTTCTTATATGTGTTTTGGATTTTTAGAAAAATATTTTTATCATTTTATCATATTTTTTAATTAAAAAAACCAAAAAAAGAAAAAAAAATGTTCACTATCGGCAATTATCCAACAACAACTGATGGAAGACATAAATTGAATAGATTTCAAACTTAGAGGACTTAATTGAATAAAAGTAAAGTTAGAAACCTAAAATAAATTCCGGTGAAACTTAGGGAGTGAATTTTTCATTTTTGCCATATTATTATTAGATGGTCTAAATATTACAAATGGTAATATAAATGGTAGACATAATCATAGAATGTTCGACAAATATTTATAGATTAATATTACTCGATATTTGCCATGCCTAAGGACTAAATACAGTGGCTCTAAGGTGGCTCTAAGGTTTGAATGTGACGTAAAAGTACTTATAGCATTAGTATTATTTAAACCAAATGCCAAAGTTTTAGCATTTGGCACACAAAAAACCAAAAACCATACCTCATGAAATGTGTCAAATACCAAATAAATTTGACATTTGCTATTGTACAATTCTAAAAATAGCACTGTAAGGCCAAATGTGCAATTTTTATTTTAGCAATTTTTTATTCATACGTTTCTCTCTCTTCTATCAGGTTGCACTATTACATTACTCAAATACACACTCTCTCTCTCTCTTTGAACAAAAAAGAAAGAATTAAAATGAATATTTAAATAAAGTGGTAAAAGAATAGAAGATCTAATGTTGGGTGTATTGTAAAATGATGTGTTAAAATAGATAAAATAACTTTTTTTTTTTCTTTCTCAAAAAAAAAAAACTTTTTTTTTTTAAAATTATATAGAAATCTTGATGTTCTCTAAATAATGTTAAGTTTTCTTTTTAAGTAAAATAAAATAAATAAATAGATGAGCTTGAAATGAGTTTGGGTTCAATAGATATGTGGAACAAATCTATATATATATATATATATATATAGAGAGAGAGAGAGAGAGAGAGAGAGAGAGAGAGAGAGAGAGAGAGAGAGAGAGAGAAATGTTAATGAATGCCCTTAGGGTAATAGTTAATAATCGATTTAAATAAAGTTTTCATGGAAAAAGAAAAAAAAAACAATTAATATTTTGACAGCTTTTTCCATTTCCTATAAAAGTGGTGTCAAAACTTTTCTAAAAGTGGTTTTAGTTTGATTAGTTTTATTTTATATGAAAGATTGTATTTTTCTCTTTGTTTTGATTGTGTCTCCTTGAGTTTGGAGACGTTTGAGAGAGAGCAAAAAGAAATGAAGAAGAAAGAGGGGAAAAAAAAACTAATATAATAATTAGTTCTAGAATTTTTTTAATGAGAAAAATTCTATTGCTAATGAATAGTAACCCATCAGGTTTGGAGATGTATTGTTCATTAGCAAAAAACTTTTTAAGGTTTAGAGAGACTATTGGAGCATTGATTTTTGGTTTCACTCTTTATTGTAAAGAGTATTTTGGTTTTGGCTACATCATTGGAAATGCTCTTAATATAATAAAATGGTCCCTCATTTATTGTTTTGATCATTCTTATCCACTACAATAAATCAAAGAATTATACAGAACTAAACACTTTTCTAGATGAATAAATCAATCAAAAACATAATAATATAAGCATTAAAACCAATAAATAATTGTGAAGAATATACCAATAAACGGTTGGGTTTCACCTAGGAGTGTCTAACCAGACCCAGAACCCGATCAACCTGCCTAACCTGGCCGATCCGGCCTTAGAACTGTCCGACCCGATGCTGGCGATGCTCGATGGCGGATCTCCACCCCCAAAACCCAAAACCGGCAGGTCAGTTGACAGGTTTGAGCATGAAAACCCAATTTTCAACCGACCTGACCTGAAAATACACCAGAATTTGTTGTTCTCCATCAATTAGAGGGTTCGCCGGTCTGATTTTGTCCAATCTGTCGAGATCCAGCGAGATCTGGCCTAATCTCTTTGAGATCTAGCTTGATCTCGTTGAGATCTACCCAGATCTCTTCAAGATCCGGCCTAATCTCGTTAAGATCCACCAAGGTCTCTTCGAGATCCGGTCAGATCCAACAAAAACAGGCAGATTTTGGCAAAATTCGACTGATTTTTGCAAATTCTGGCGACGATTCGCACATTCTGACGCCGATTGAGACCTGACCAGAAATTGATGACATCTGACCACCCAAACCGCTGCCTTTGGCGGGTCGGCAGCGGGTCCAAGTATCAAAGACCTGAAGTGATTGGGTCAATTTCAGGTTGGGCACAAACCCGACCCGAATCGACCCGTGGACAGGCCTACTTTTCACTCTTACCTTAGCAAGCCATAATACAAATAAAATTTTAAAAGCTGTAAAGAAATTTTAAGAAAACCTAAATTACATTCTATGGTAGCTCCCCTTTGAATTTTGCCCTAAAGAGGCTTTAAATAGGTCAAGGAATCCTATTAAAGTTGAATTCCCGTTTGGAGAAAATCCCAAGTTTTCAGGCTTCACTTAACTGACGTTTTTTGGCTTATTTAAAGTTAGAATTCTGAATTTTGGCAAACTATAGAGTTGTAGCCCTTTAAGTTAAATTTACAGTCCAACTTGAATCATCTCGATTGGACATTTAAGCCAAAAGTTATGCCTAAAATACTAATTGCTGCACAAGCTGGAATCCTAATCCGAATTGGACTTGGATTTGGTGTAAATTTCCTTTGATTCCTTGCTCCAATTGGACTCAAATTTCATTGGGTTAGCTTATTTTGACTTTTATTATGGCCCTTGTAAATATAAAGTCTATTAGCCTTCTTTTTTGCACAAATCCACTTATTTAATTCCATTCTCTTAAAAAAAACAATTTCACGTATTAAAATTCAATTAAATACAAAATTAATTATTCAACATTATTCAAAAACCAACAAAATAAGTATGATAATACTTTCTAATAATGATATAAATATGCAAAATTAAGCTATTATCAATCCACTCATACAAAAATTATTATTTATTTTAGTATAAAAACTTTTTTTTTTTAATTTTACTTAATTACTTTTCAAAATACCCACATCATATTAAGATTATTTATTCTAAAATTTATTTCATTAAAATATCAATTTTTAAAAATATTTCTCTTTTTTCACAAACAACAACCACTATCCACTTGAAAATACTATATATATATATATATATATATAAACTGAAATGCACATCAACAACACTAATACATTTTTGCCCAAATAAGATAAAAAAAAAATGCATTTTACATAATAGTTGCATAAGTTGTGTTTTTTTCATTTAAGTGGGCAAAGTTTGGTCATGTACTTCCTAAAAAATAGGACAAAAGTAAAGTCTTTTATTTTTTTCAATTTTTTTTGATAAAGTGCAAGCACACCCTTAAAGTATGGGGTTATGTAAAATAGGATTTTGGTCATGTAACCACTAATGTATTTTTTTTTGCAAGAAGACTCGGTATACCATAGATTACTCATCAAATAGGATTTTTTTTTTAATCTCAACATTTTTTTATGGTTTTTTTAGGATTCGAAAATTCTATTAAGAGTTGGTCAAATATTTACTAGGGTTAGGGTTGTCCAGTGGGCCTGAGACCCGACCAAACTGGTCGAATTTGATCGAATCGAAGCCCGGTGGGCAGATCCAATTGGCCAAGTTGGTTGGATACGAATCTTATTTCTTTGAAAATTGAAACTAGGGTTTAGGTGGTGGGTTAAAGGATTAGGGACCAGCATAAATTGACTAGACCGAAGTATATTGAAATGTGTTTTAAATTTCTCTATCCCCTCATATGTCTTCTTCTCATTGGCAGAAAATCTACCACCTATCTTCCGAAAAAAAAAAAAAAATATATATATATCTCTCTCTCTCTCTCTCTCTCTCTCATAAGTTTCTAGGCAAGTTGTATACAATTGTCTTGCAATTAGTATGAGACTTGCACACAAAATAAAAACATCAATTCAAACTAAATATAGAAAATCTGAATCTCTCTCTCTCTCTTCCTCTCTTTACTTTTCTCTTTTCAAGCTCTCTCTAGTCTCCAGACTCCTCTCCAGTAGCCTCTGTCATTACCATATCGCTACCTCACTTTCTTTACACCACGGTCAAATTGAGTTGAGTTTCAGTATATTTTCTTTCTTTTTCATATTTCTTTTTCTCTATTTTTAGATATGACTTTATCATTTGTTCAAATCACTTAAAACTCAAAGATTTATAGTTATTGGTTTAATTTGTTTGATCATAGATTTGATTTATCACTCATCAATCTCGAACTTAAAAAATTAAAACCCAAACTTTAAAAAATGAAACCCTAACACATTTTTATTTTATTTATCTGATTTGTGTTCTATTGATCACTTGTTTGATTCATTTTGTTGCCTAATCTATAGCCCAAACTCGCCAAACCAATGATTACGACCCGCCCAACCTATGACCCTAGACATCGGGTTTGACTCATATTTTCGGTCGTACGGATCTAATTCTCAATCACCCATACTCAATTAGATTGAGTATGGGTCAGCTTTAAACCCGATCCGACTCAACCCGTGGACATCTTGTCTAATTAAATCTATCAAATATCATTTCTTTGACATGACCTATGATCTAGAAAATTCCAACATTTAGCGGGCACATCAAAGTGTCTTGTCTTATTTTATTACCATAAATGTGATACAATGCATGCCATTTTAATCTGAAGTTCAGTAGTAGTCACACCAAAGTGTCTCTAACAAGCAGTTCACGTACATTGATGACACAAGCCCCAATTCAAATACTGGAAACTGTAAACCAACACAATTCCAAAACTATGCTAATATTGCTACCACTATTGCACTTGGCCAAACCTATTCTAGTCCATGCCAAAATATTTCTTCATCCAAACAGTAAACTCATAAATCTTCTTTTGGTCAGGAAGAGAATTCGCAACACTCTCCTTCTGCATGCACCTCTTAGCCCATGCAATAATCTTGGGGCACTCAGCCTCTATGCTAAAATTGCCGAAGGTCTCATATGTGTAAAACCAACTGTAGAAAGTGATTAGAGCAATGTCAACAAAGCCAAATGTTTCACCCCCAAAGAAAGGCTTTTCACCAAGCTCTCCCTCTAATATCTTGAAAGTTTCAATGAATTCCTTCTTCGCTACCTCTTGCTCCTCTCCTTTGGTGGCCCATATCTTCCTTGCAGTGTCATACACCTGCATCTTGCACTCACATTGTAATAGCACTTTCGTAAAACAGGGATGTAGAATACGAATGGTTTGTATTGTCATTACCTCTAGAATTAAACCAATTTGGAGGAATTTTCCAAAAATTTGCTACGTATAGGTTGAAAGATTGTTGACATGTATTTTTAGTTGCCTAATTTTTTAATAAGTTATGTGACTTGTTTAAATAATACATGATAGTCGTATAATCGCTACATAGTGAATTAGATGGGATTCTTCTAAATTGGTTTGTAGGAAAATATTATCAATAGAATATTAGTTAATCTCGGTTGTTAGAATAGGTTTCAACTATGAAGTTTTTTTTTTATCTTCCCTTTATTTATATTTTTTCTTGTTTGCTAATGAAAAATGGACTCAAATCATTAAAAAAAATTTAATGTTAAAACCCTATTATAAAAATAATCTGATATATGTTGTGGTTATATCAAGTGGACATCCTCTCCAATTTTTTTAATTTTTTTCTTTTGCTTTTTCGGCTTATGTCATGTGGTGTAACATAAGTATAGTAAAATAACAATATTTAGCCGCTCTAAATTGAACAATATTGCTAAGTTTAAAAAATATAACTCCAATTAAAATTGTTGTAAGGAATTCAAAGAAGTTTCACTATTTATTGTATATTGTTTAATAATTTATCCAAATATTTGTTTTTTAATAATAAATTTGGATCATACTAGTATTTTGCACTATATATTTGACTCAATGTATTACAACTGTATGACATAATTTTGCCATTTGACTCAATAAAAATATATTAAAATCATTAGTATAGTCTATTTCAAGAATTTAAAAAAAAAAAAAAATAGTAATGGAGGAAAATTTGAATTCAAATTCACATAAAAAGAATTTACTGTATTATGGAGTTACAAGATTTTTAACAAACTTTTTTTTACTAAATATAAGAGATTAAGTGTTCGTTTGGTAAAAATTATTTTTGTTAACTTATTTTACTATTCAGTTTATTTTTAGTATTATTTATGGATCTCATTATACTGTTTCAGCTAACTTTTACATTTATTTACAATACTTTCAATAAAAAGTTTTCAGTTTCAACAAAATAAACAGATCGGATCCTAAATATCTTTGATTAAAACTCAATCATTCAAATTTAAAAAAAAAATTTAAAATGTTTTTATTATTTATTTTATAATATAATCTTGGATATTTTTAAATACAAACTTTGTCTTACACAACGTCCATTAGTAATGTAACTTAAATTACTTTTTATTATTTATGGTAAATTCTAGATATCTTGAAGTTTGGACTAATAACAACTAGATGCAAAACTTCTTAGAACTAATCATCCTAGTCCCTGAAAGACAACTTTGTCCCTAAATAGCTAAATGCCATTTATCTCTTCTCTGTCGTCCCTTTCTCTCTCAACAAACCTAGCCACCTGCAAAACCCATAAGTCCTCACCAGCATCAGCAACTCCATTGAACAACCATCACTACTAAAGGATAGTTTAGCATCAACTCTCATTCTCTCTTCCCTATTTTCTACCACCTAAAAACAGTAACATCAGCTACAATCCATGGCTGCCACCATCTCTAGCCCAGTGCAGCAACAAAAGGAAAAAAAAAAAAAAAAAAAAAATTGTGCAGCAACCAAGCACGGCTGCCACCACCTCTGACCCAGTGCAGTAACAACCCACGGCTGCCACAACCTCCGACCTTGTGCAGCAACAACCCATGGTTGCCACCACCTCCAACCTGAGCCACATGGCCACCACAAATCTGAAAGGTCACCCACCAAAATTTAAATCCAAACTACATGCACCAGATTTGAAGACATCCATTCAACCAAACCCCAAAACCCAAATCAAAATAGCAAATCCATATATCTACAAATAGTATACCCAAAATCCAAATTTTCAAACCTACACCCAAATCATCTAAACCTAACAACAAAAGGAAAATTAGAGGGAGAGAGGATTATGGGTTTCACTGATGACCAGAGTTTAGTGAGAGAGAAAAGGATCAGAGAGAATAGATGGGGATTAGCTGGGTGAGAGAGAGAAAAAGAGAAAAGAGATGAGGCCAATGAGAAGGGAGAGAACAGAAACTAACAGCGATTAGATACTTAGGGACAAAATTGTCTTTTGAGGACTAAATTGGTTAATTTTGAGAAATTTTGGATCTAATTGGTATTAGTTCAAAGCTCATATTTTTCTGAAATTTATCCTATTATTTAACTTTACTGATATTATTAAAATATTTTAATCTATATACTATTGTTAGCTAAATCGCATCAATATTATACTAATAAAGATGATAAAGTTTCGAATTAAAAAAAAAAGATGATAAAGTTTGGTAAAAAAATATGTTGGACTCATCAATTCCAATGGAAACTTTCACATGTCTTTTGACATCACAAGACCATAAACTATTCAGTTCTAATAAATAAACTTATCATTAGAGCATTAACATGAATATTTTAGGTAATAGTAGGTAGAGGGAGAGAGGATTATGGGTTTCACTGATGACCAGAGTTTAGTGAGAGAGAAAGGGATCAGAGAGAATAGATGGGGATTAGCTGGGTGAGAGAGAAAAAGAGAAAATAGATAAGGCCAATGAGAAGGGAGAGAACAGAAACTAACAACGATTAGGTACTTAGGGACAAAATTGTCTTTTGAGGACTAAATTGGTTAATTTTGAGAAATTTTGGATCTAATTAGTATTAGTTCAAAGCTCATATTTTTCTGAAATTTATCCTATTATTTAACTTTACTGATATTATTAAAATATTTTAATTTATATACTATTGTTAGCTAAATCGCATCAATATTATACTAATAAAGATGATAAAGTTTCGAATTAAAAAAAAAAGATGATAAAGTTTGGTAAAAAAATATGTTGGACTCATCAATTCCAATGGAAACTTTCACATGTCTTTTGACATCACAAGACCCATAAACTATTCAGTTCTAATAAATAAACTTATCATTAGAGCATTAACATGAATATTTTAGGTAATAGTAGGTAATAATAAATAAACTTATCATTAAAGCATTAACATGAATATTTTAGGTAATAGTAGGTAATTCTAATAAATAAACTTATCATTAAAGCATTAATATGAATATTTTAGGTAATAGTAGGTAATAATAAATAAACTTATCATTAGAGCATTAACATGAATATTTTAGGTAATAGTAGGTAATTGTTATTTTATATATATATATATATATATATATATATATAATAACAATTTCATCAATATATATATATATATAATAAAATTTGTGGGAAATTTTTTCTCAGTGAAAAAGAACAGAAAAGAACAAAAAAAAGAAAGAAATTGCATATAGCCTACACTATAGGTAAGGTAAACGGACCTTCTGCTCAATAAAATCAGCCCAGAATCTGGAACGAGCTTTGTGGTAAGGATCAGAGGGCAAAAATGGATTCTTGTCTTTCCACACCTCGTCAATGTACTGAACGATGACCAGAGACTCACATACTGGTTTGCCATTGTGGATGAGAACTGGGATCTTCTTGTGAATGGGGTTCATCTTCAGAAGTAGAGGGCTCTTGTTCCTCAAGTCCTCCTCCTTGTACTCATACTTGATACCCTTCTCAGCCAGTGCAACCCTCACCCTCATTCCAAACATGCTTGGCCAGAAATCCAGTAGAACTACCTCGTGCGCCATTGTCAGAAAGACTGAAGCTAGCTAATGGGGGAATAGATAAGTGGAATAATGAATCAAATGGTGTGATTATGTGTGTCTATATATATATATATATATATATATATAATAGTGGAGTTTCGTTGTAGGCAGTCAGACGATCCTTCCCCAACACCTGCAATATATTAATTATTGAAAATCACCTAAATAAAGGGAAAAATATATTTAAAAAGGAAAAAAGGAAAGAGAGTGGAAGACTTCTCTTTTGTCCTAGTTGATAAGATCATAATTCATAAGATGATAAGAGACAGAGATAGGCCGTTTCTTTAAGATTATATATAAAATAGGATTTTGAGCTTTGAGCATATAATATATCTTACATTATAATCACTCTTTATCATGGTACTAATGTACCAATTGATTTTCTTTATCATGATATTAATGTACCAATTGATTTTTGGCTTTGGTAAAGTTTGAACCACAAATTTCTTATTCTACAATAAAATATTTTATTTTTTTATGAATAAAAAAGTAGGTAGAGGGCGACTTGAGTTGGCATTTTCCACCCGAACGTGATCATAGTGACACCCTACCAGCTAGGCTCAGGCCTACAGGAATAAAGGATCCGAATGTGACTAAATGAACTAACTAGAACCTACACCTAACCTATTATTTTTGGTGACATAGTAAGTTACATCAGAATATTTAGCATGGTGACATGACAAATATGGTACCACATAACATTAGTTATCTCATATGACCTAAGTTAAATTAAAATTTTCTATTTATTATAAAATTATAGGATTGACATTTTTTATTTTTTTGAGAAGAATAGGAATATCAATTGAAGTAAGATAATTGAGATAATATACAGAATCTTTAAGACGGCATTTGCTTAGCCTGAAGTGACATTGCATTGTAATGTTAGATTAATGCAATCTTAGATTCATTGAATCACATTATTGTAATGTAACATTACCATTTTTGGTTCATTAATTACATTCCATCACGTTCCAAAAATGTAACTAATGAATTTATACAAATATCCATGGGAAATAACTAAACAAATTTTATTTATTAATAAAAAATCTACTAAATATCCACAAAAAAAAAAAAAAATACTTCACTTTCTTCCACTTTCTTGCCAACCAAATTAACAACACTTTCTCACCAACCAACCAATTAGAAAATAATCACAAAACAAATAAAAAAACACTATTTCAATTTCCCACACTTTCTCACCAACCAAACATCATAGATCCACCAAAAAGAAAAAAAAAAAAAAAAATCACAGCATTGCTATCCAAAAATAATCTTGAAGCTTCTTTGGAGAAATTTCACGTCAACCTCGTGCTTTCTTTTAGTTTGAAAATCTGGAGAGGAAGCGGCAACTTCATCAGAGGACAATCTTGATGGAGTTGTCAATTCCGGTGTTCTAGCGGCAACTTCAATTAGGTTTTGTGATGGATGACTTGAGTTGTGACTTGTGGTGGTGGTGATTGAGTTTATTTGAGAGAGACGGTGAAAAGAAGAAGAGAGGAAGAAGAAAGAAAGAGAGAGATCAAAAAATAGGCAATTAATTAAATATTAGGATATAAAGCTACAGTAAACGGTTACTGTAGCAAAAATGTAAATTTACAGTGTTTTAGATGGACTGATGTGATGTGTTTTTGAGAAAAATGCATGCTAATGTTGTATCTTATCCTTTTAAATATTGCAATTGTTAATGATTTAGTGAATAGATAGACCAAGTTATCACTCAATTGTATATGGTTGATATCAATATCAACACTTTCCTAAAGCTCATGTGCATATAAAAGAATTTTGATGAAATTAGATTGGTTTTGTTACCTTTGGGATTTGCTATTGTTGATACCCATTTTTGCGACACATATTCTACAAAAATGATCAACAGAGCCCAACTTCCTTATGCCCAATTCATGTATTATATTGTTTTATTCTTTTAAGCAAGGCCCAAGGCCATGCTACATATTTGGGGAAATTGAAGGAGTGCGGTTTGGAGGGTATGGGTCGGTTCCTTTCGGACCTTTTGCATGAGCCCAGCCTATTCGTGCTACAGCCCATGCGAGCTACCAAGTGGACAAGGGACACTAGTAGCACCTCTGGCTCATGAAAGAGGTCTTGTATCCAAAATTTCCACCTTAAAAGAACCTTTACGCTCTGGTTGACTGCGTCCTAACTTTTTTGCTCTACCATTTTTTGGCCTAAAACATATAGCTTACCCTAAGTGGCTAATCTTGTCTGTTGCAACAACCAAATGCAGACTTGAAGGGCCTACCATGTCTAAGAAACATTAGCCCATGAATTTATGCCAGTCCATTTCCCAAATTATGCAAAAAGCAAACCAACTCTCTTACCCAATTAAAACAAATCTGACCATAACCTCTTTGATTGAGACCTTGGGGTTCAAAGTCTCTTCTATTGACCAAAAACTAATCACTTAGAACACCTCAAACTCAATACAAAAGGCCCCAATCTGATTCAAAATGAACCAACTACATTTTCCCCCACAGAGCTGAAACTTAAGACCAAAAGCCTATTTAGCTTGCAAACATTCTCACAATTCTGAAGTTTAGGAGTGTAAATATGGGTATAGGGGAACCTTCCCTGTCTTCCTCACAACCTCTCTCAATTTTCTCTTCTCGCTAATTGTGGGTCAAAGTTTTGGACCTGTGTACTTTTTTTTTGCATTTTCTTGTATTTCGGTTATGGCATTCTGATTTCTCTATTGTTAAAGCACCATTAGCCTTTTGTTCATTATACATTTGAAATTTTTGACTTGATTCTCCACAAATAATCACTTCTAAAGAATCCAAGGGGAAATTTGGGCTAATCATGCATTTTTGGCCCTTGTAGCAAAACGACCATGACATTTTAGTGACTCCACTAGGGAGTCAAGTAGTTGAAACAAGAGAAATGGTTCCTCCAAAGATGCAACCAACAAAGAGATGGTGTTTCTCACCTTAACTTGCTGTTCCCAAGAGAAATTGTATGATGCTTTGCTGCGCAAGAAGAGCATTGTGAAGTTGAACTGGAAAAAAAAAAGTGTCTATCCTTAGCTCATTGAGCTGCTGGAGATGCTCCAAATCATGTGACAAAATCGTTCCAACTTATGGAAGCCATCCAAGAAGTAAAGGATGGAGGGAGAATCAACTTTCTTATTCAAGGGAAAATTTTTCTTCCACTCATCTATATTATTTTTTAGTAATCATTCTTATGGATGAATTATCCTACATCTCTTGATTTATATAATATTTGTAAATAGTTTTGTTGTAGCTTGAAAATGCAAAAATGGTGAGTCGTAAGTTTGACCTCGAAAGGAAGGAAGGCTCCAGCCAATAATCAACAAAGAGGAGTTCTAAACATCGATTTCAACCTAAGAAATGACAAAATGTATTTCGTCACTAAAAGTCCAGTTTTTTGTCGCTAAGGACCTTTAGTGACGAAATCTACTAATTAGCGACAAAACTCATTTCGTCGCTAAAACCCCGTAGCTAAAAGTCTTGGCGACAAAAAATTTCATCACCAAAAGTCCGATTTGTTTAGAAAAAAAAAACTTTTAGCGACGAAAATATTTCATTGCCAAAACACTTTAGTTTATTACATCATATTTAGTGATGAACAATTTCGTCACTAAAACTATATTCGGGTACATATATTGATGAAAAAGTTCGTCACTAAAACTATTTTTAACAAAATCCAAACACATATAGCGATGAAAATTTTCGTCACTAAAACTATTTTTTACAAAATTCTACTACATTTAGCGACGAAATTTTTCGTCACT
The DNA here is from genome assembly GCF_001633185.2 of Quercus lobata. NCBI lineage: Eukaryota > Viridiplantae > Streptophyta > Magnoliopsida > Fagales > Fagaceae > Quercus > Quercus lobata. Next base: position 71,210,770 of record NC_044907.1, on the reverse strand, counting down.
AACAAAATTTTTTGTTGCTATATTTGGTGACGAAAAAATTTGTCACTAGTGGGTTCCAGTTAGCTAAACTGGTAAAATCTCTGATGGTTGAATAAGAGATTTGGGGTTCAATCTCTGCCTATACCAAAAACTGATTGGTGTCTTGGTCTGATGATAAAGAGCTATCATCAGGAGCGGACGTCATAGGTTGAAACTCTTTCTCAAAAAAAAAAAAAAAAAAAAAAAAAATTCGTCACAAAAACTTATTTTCTGTTTTTATTTTTTTCATGGCTTTGATATTAACCTGTAACCTGTCATTACATTATTAAAACCTCACATTTTAATAACACATTTATTTCAACAACACATTTATAGAAAAACGATTCATACATTCCACAAATAAAAAATAAAACAAGTATCCAATTTAAACTCCTTCCATGCAATAATTGTTTGCAACACATACAATAACACAATATGTTTTATAACAATACAAAAAGTGTAGCATAATATAATTAGAACCAACAGAAGATGTCCTCAAATGTCTTCAAGTAATGCCAAAAGTAAATGCCCTAAAAGCTACCAATAAGAAATCTACACAAATATAAAAACAATACTACATTAAAATCATAAAGTAAAAACATTAACTATGTTATAAGAAACATGTCTAATAATGCATTAAGAGTAGCCGTGCCAATGAATTAAAATCACAACTCTTAATGTAAAATTGTAGAAAACAAATATAGATTTTCAAGTGTAATATAATACAATTAGTTTCAAATAATGCATTAAAAAAAGTAGTCACACCATGTAGTGTGGATCAATTGCTAAAATAAAGTACTAACCAATAAGTGTTTTAACTTGAAAATGAGCCAACCCCCATAGGTAAGAGTGTCATCATAGCCCTTGCTTCTCAAAAAGTTAAGAATTTTCCTTTAGACAACTCATGCATAATGTGTTCTAACATCTAAGTCTATAAACTACTTAGATAAAGTTTTATCTCATTCATGAATGCTCAAGTCTATATTAGTACTTAAACAAAGATACATTGCATAATCAAACACTCCCAATATTAATTTATACCACCTTATAACACCATGTAAGCCACCTACTTGTTCCAACACAACAACCCACCACAATACCATCAACATCACAATATAAAACGTTTACAACTATTGAAAAAATGTTAATATAATCATACAAAAGTAACCCAACAACTCCATCCACAACTCCAAGAAATAAGAAATACTTACAATATAATATTGAACCACCTAATATCACCATGCAAGCGACTCACTTGCTCCAACACAACAACCTACCACAATACCAATGATCAACATCACAATATAAAACGTTTAAAAGTATTAAAAAAAAATGTTAATATAATCATACAAAAGTAACTCAACAACTCCATCCACAATTCCAAGAAATAAGAAACACTCCCAATATAATATTGAACCACCTTATATCACCATGCAAGCCACTTACTTGCTCAAACACAACAACCCATCACAATAGCAATTTTCAACAAAACTATATAATGCTTACAAGTATTGAAAACAATTAAATAATATCCATCACATATAATTCAACAATATCCATTCACAATTCCCAAAAAAATAAAAAAAGCACTCCCAATATGAATTTAAATCACCTTATAACTCCATACAAGCCACTCGCTTGCTCCAACACAACAACCCACTACAAAACAATAATTAACATCTCGATATATAATGCTACAAGTATTGAAAACAATTAAATAATATCCATCACATATGATTCAACAATATCCATTCACAATTCCCAAAAAAATTAAAAAAAAACTCCCAATATGAATTTAAACTACGTTATGACTCTATGCAAGCCACCCGCTTGCTCTAACACAACAACTCACCACAAAAACAATAATCAACATCACAATATATAATGCTACAAGATTTGAAAACAATTAAATAATATACATCACATATGATTCAACAATATCCATTCACAACTCCCAAAAAAAAAAAAAAAAAAACTCCCAATATGAATTTAAACCACCTTATAACTCCATGCAAGCCACCCACTTGCTCTAACACAACAACCCACCACAAAACCAATTATCAACATCACAATATATAATGCTTTCAAGTATTAAAAACAATTAAATAATATCCATCACATATAAATTAACAATATCCATTCACAATTCAAAAAAAAAAAAAAAAAAAACACACTCAATATGAATTTAAACCACCTTATAACTCTATGTAAGCCACCTGCTTGCTCCAACACAACAACCCACCACAAAAACAATAATCAACATCACGATATATATTAAAAACAATTAAATAGTATTCATCACATATAAATCAACAAACGATAACAAATCTTAAAATTATAATGCTCAGTTGCTTCACCACAAAACAAAAATATACTTGACCAAGAACAATTAGAAACAAAGAATCCCCAAGAGAAAACCACTCTTTATCGTCATCCAAACCTGAAAAAACCAACAATGGAGAACTTAAATTTACAAAATTTAATAGATGCACTCTAAAATCACACAAAAACCAATTACAAGTAACTAACAGAAAACTTATTACAAGAAACTAATAGAAAACCCATTACAAGAAACTAAATAATATAAATTCATACTTACACTTACAAATCTTAAAATTACTCAAAACCCATATCATTTATACAAATCCAAACCAAATTTTACAAAAAAAAAAAAAAAAAAACACTTACATAGTTCAAATCAGTGGAAGGAGAAGGTAAGGGAAGGGGGCAGATAGAGGGAAGGAAGAGGGGAGGTAGCGGAGGAAAAGGGGGAGGGAAAGGGGAAAGAAGGGAGGGGAGGGGCGAAGGAGAGAGGGAGGGACAAAGGAAAAAGGGTTGGCGGTGGTGAGTTAGGCGGCAGCGCGTTGGGTTAGTGGTGGGCTGGTGGAGGCGAGCTAGCTGGGTTGTGGGCTGGGTGAGGGAGAGAGTGAGGGAAAGAGAGCTGGGTTTTGTGGGAAGTGAAAAAAGAAGAAGAAAAGAGAGCTGTGGGTTTTGTGGGAAGTGAAAAAAAGAAGAAAAGAGAGCTGATATATGTATACAGCTTTAAGTGACGACTTGAATTTCGTCACTATTGGCTACATGTAGCAACGAAATCAGATTCGCCAATAATGTTACCACTAATTCATATTTTCGTTTCAACAACGACTTATTTTCGTCTCTATTTCTCACATTCAACGACAAAATGGGTTTCTTCATTGATATTGTGACCATCAACACCTTTAGCGACGAAAGCTTTTGTCGCAAAAAACTTAAACTTTTAATGACGAACAAATTTTTCGTTGTTGATGAATTTAGTTTCATGTCTACAATTTCGTTTGGCGCCCTTAATTCAGCATAATATTTTCCTTTCAGTGATGACTTATTTTCGTCGCTATTTCTCACATTCAGTGACGAAATGGGTTTCGTCACTGATAGTGTGACCAGTAACACCTTTAGCGACGAAAGCTTTTGTCACAAAAAACTTAAACTTTTAGTGATGAACAAATTCGCCACTGTAGATGAATTTAGTTTTGTGCCTACAATTTCGTTTGGCGCCCTTAATTTAGCACAATATATCGCGACGAAATCTAATTTTCGTTGCTAAAAGTTACTAATTTTTTTTATAAATAGTGACAAAATATAAATTTCGTCACTATATGGTACTTTTTTGTGACAAAAATTTTCGTCACTAAAATTACATTTTGTTGTAGTGACAGCGGCTGGAAGCTTATCCTCAACATCTCCTCAACATATGTCTCTTTTATTGTTGAGTTGTATTGTTACCGGGTTAGCGCTGAGCATATAGAGGCTATCGTGAGTGATTGACTGATTTTGAGACAAGTATAGTTGACGCTGTGTGCAACCCTTCACAGTTGAATATTTTTTGCGTCATCACTAAATAAAGTCTTCACCAAATTTGTAAAAGCCACAGCTAAGCCCACCGTAAGTCACTAGATATTCCACACACCAAGTCTTCAAGTAGTGACATCTCATAAACCAAGTCTTGAAGTCATATGAGTGATATGCTATTATCAAAGCACACTTCAGCTAAGACTCTCAAGCTTTCTCTTTGTTAATTCATCTTTTTTATATATCGCTTAAACCATTTCAATCTTTCAAATTTTTAATCAAAATATTTTCTGTAAGTTGTTTGTGCTAATGCTTAGACATGACTATTGTTTACTAATATAAAAAGATAATTACACTAGGGGACAAAACAGAAACCTTCTCGGAGCATTCAACAAAAAAGGAAAGTTAGACTCGATTCCCTCTCACCAAAGCCGTGATACGCTCATGCGCTCTAAGCCATGACAAGCTCATATATCCAAAATCATGGTCGATCCGCACACACCAAGCCATGGCATGTTCATATATCTCAAGTCGTGACAAGTGCATGTATTCCAAGCCATGCCAACCCCTTAATCATTTTTGAATTCAAGATTATGCTTAGAGAAGGAAGTGTCAATGTCACAATCTTCAAGAAAATTGCTCTTGGCACGCACCTTTGAAGAATGCTTTGCTAGAGCTTGCTTTAAACATTGATGTCAAACAACCAAAAATCACACACTAGTTGTTGGAAATCCACAAATCCATTCCAAATATTTTCAAATGGAATCTTAGTATAATGTGGAATCTTGGAATAAGTGAGATAGAGGCTAAGGACAGAAATTGTTGTGCTAGGGATGCAACAACCCTATACTGATGTTTCAAATGCTTAGCCCATCATTGTCCTAAAGTTAGAAGCCAAGCATGGGAGAAAGAGGCTAATCGAAGAAAAACTATTGTGCTACGAATGAAACAACCCTATATCAACATCTTCAATGGTCAGCCTATCATTGTCCCTGAAAGTTTAGATTTGTGCTAAAACACAAGAGCTTGTTCAAACCCCCAATTAAAAATATTGGCTAGATTACTTTTACTCTAACTTAGACTAAGTATGGAATAAGAGTAAATAAGCGTAATGAACCAATAACACTACCCTAAGCCTTATTCATCCATCATCAACAATAAAATGAAAGCTTTAAGAGTATGAAAGAGAGATGCAAATACAAGATAACACTGAGATGTGTTATCGAAGAGGAAACTGAAGAACTCAAGGAAAAACCTCTCCGAGACCCTCCAAGTCAAAATCGACCCATTAGAGAATAAAGTTGGAGTACACGAATAACAAAAGACCCTCCAAGCCTAGTCTACCCCATGTATTTGAGTCCTTTAAACTCCTACTACCAACGGATTTGTCGGAGTCTTGTCTTCTCTAACTTTCCAGATCCCACAATTCAGCCCAATTGCATCCTACAATGAATGGCTTCTTACAATGCTTCCCAGTAGTACCAAAATCTCACTTTACACTTAGAATGGGTGTGCTAAGTGTTTGGGCTAGCAATGTCTCAAAGATCTAGATAAGAAGAGGTAGGAGTTGAGGAAAACCACAAGAAAATGTGTAGATGATTGTGGATATAACAATCTCTAACTCTCAAATGTATTTTCTAGGGTTTTCTCTCTGAAAAGCACTCCTTGTAATTTGTGGGTAATGAGGGTATATATAGCGTAGGTAAAGACTTAGTAAAGCAAACACAACTTTTTGCCAAATAGAGACTTTTGCGGGTCCTTCGCGGGTTTGCCCTTCTTGCGAGACAGTCACGAAAATGACAGCCTGGCATGACTTTTGATCTTCCAATCATGTGCTCCACACATGACCTTTTCGCAGGTTGCTTTTTACAAGATACTTGCGAGCCAGTCACGAAATTCACTGATTCAATTTTTGAAGCTTGATTCTCTTCACCGATCTTTCACATTCATCCCTTACAGATAAACTCACATACATACAGGGAAAATGATTGAAAAAATTACAATCAAATTTGGCACGGAATTTAAGCTAACACAATATAGTTGGAAATCACAACTTTATAGTCCCAAAATTAAAAGCCAAGTTAGTGAAGTATAGAGTTGTTGTCTGCGGCACAACATATTTGGTCAAAGGAGAATCATATTTTGCCTTCCATATAACAGATTAGGGGACCCCATTTTTGGTACTCATCTTGGAGGAATATGGAGAGTACTAAGCGAGGAATAAATTCCACCAACAATTCTTGGCGATGGGATACCATTGGTTTGACATAAACAAATTCGCTGAAGTCGCCACACTTCCAAGTGCACTCTAAGCTTATACGCGCACACCCTATAAACCTTCAAGACGTGAGCACTCCAAAGACTTTTATACATGGGGGCTTGATCTCATTGGGCCTATCCATCCATTCTTGAATAGGTACATTTGGGTTTTTGTCACCACTAAGTAATTCATTGAGTGGGCAGAAGCAATTCGACTCAAGAAAAGCAATAGGAGTGGCCATAGCCAACTCCATCATGGAGCATATCATTCGTCACTTTGGCATTTCACATGAGATCCTAAGGGACAACAATATATCTTGTTCATACCAATTTTTGGAGGCAAACCCCATGAAACATTTGAAAACCAACGAACTATCATATCATCCAAGCATGGTGAGACCCCTACATGAGAAGGTGAAATGTTTTCAATAAGGTAAGGAAAGCTAATGCATTCTCTCAATAGTAAAACTTGCGAAGTGGCGAGAAGGCCTATAAATTATACTCATGGTAAAACCTCTACATGCGAGGGTGAAAACACTCTCAATAAGGTAGCGAAAGCCAAATACATACTCTCTCAATGGTAAGCCCTATCAAATTATTAGGAAGCCAATAATACATTTTATTATGGCGATACCCCTACTTACGAGGGTGCAACTAGCTCTTGACAAGGTAGGAAAGCCTATAGATCCTCAAAGGTAAACCCTATTGAATGATTAGGAAGCTGACATGATGTCATATCATTTATATGTGGCAAGACCCCTACTTGTGAGCGTACAACTGTTAGACTTATGGTTAAGTGAATAAATTCACCATTTCCTAATAGCTTAAGCTTTTTTTTTTTTTTTTTTTGCTGGGTAATTGTTTATGCTTGGCTAGAACCCCTGAGTTGAAGGTCACTAGACTTATGGTTAAGTGAATTAAATTCACCATTTCCTAATAGCTTAAGCTTTTAGGACAATTGGTAATTTAACATGGTATCAGAGCAGGAGATCCTAAGTTCGATCCCTGGCTTTACCCTACCTCCCATTTAAAATGTTAATTTCCCATTTGTTGGGGCCCCACTTATTAAGGGGAAGTTTAAGCCCACAAGTGAGGGGGAGTGTTAGACTTATGGTTAAGTGAATAAATTCACCATTTACAACGACCTAAAAAAGGTGGGGAAAGCCAGCATTTTCTTAACAGCAAGCCTTACGAAGTAGTAAGGAAGTCAACATAATATCTTATAATTCGAGCGTGATGATCCACTACATGTGGAGACATAACCATCCCTTAAGAATATGGGAAAGTTGATGCAAAAAATCACCACCTCATTGCCATGTGGTAATTTGCTATATGAGAGGATAAAACCCTTTCTTAAGAAATTAGCAAGCCTATGCATTGTATGTTAGAATGCGATCGTCCTATGAAACGGTGACAAACAAATGCACCATGAGGTGCAATGTCTGAAAACGCAGCCCATATGTAGGGGCTTCTTGAAACTAATAAAATAGCAACCTAATACATGTCGAGAATAAGTCAACTATCAAACGGTGAGCCAAGTTTCATTATACATGAGCTGCTGTTTATGAAACCAAATTTGCTCGTCAATAGAGTGCTGAAAATTGTGCATAAACAACGAGACATGCACTTAGCTAAACCCTGTTCGCAAAAGGCATGACAACCAAGCAACAAGACCCCTAACTTGCCTTAGCAAAGGCAAAGTCTTATTCACAATGTATCCAATCAGGCATGAGTCATTCTCAAGAGACTAAGTGCATGTGTACAATCTATCAAATCTATACTACTCAACCATAAGGTGTACATGACCTTTCCAAGCAAGCTTTTCTCAACATACTCAAATGGTCATAGTCGTACAAGAGTTTTTTTTGCAACGGAAACATGCTCATAGCCTATCAAAGAAAGGTACAAACTCATTCTCAAGGTACAAAATACAAACTATTCACATCCTTGAGGTACAAATCATTCTTTTCATTCCAAAATTCAAAATTACATGATAAGACATCAAATATGTGTTTCTTTGTACAAAATACAAATTGTATCTACTAACTATGATAGCACAAGCTCAAAGTTTCAACAAATACCAATACATAGGAGTTGCTCTATACAAATAAGTGGGTTGTCCACAAAAGTGAAATACAAAAGAATATGTTTCCAAGGAAGCAGCCCCTATTACATATTACAACCAGCTCGGGTTCCCAAGATTTCAGAAAATTCAAGAAACAAAAGAAAATAAAAAGAAAGGGGGACTCAAAGAAGATCAAGTCTTTCAAAAATATCCAAAGCTATTGCATTTGAAACACTTAATTTCAATTGATCTCTCTGTGAAATTTGCAGCTAAAGTTTCTGCCTCTTCATAAAATTCCTATTGCCAAGTGATGCAAGTTGAATTTCCAAGCCCCACTTGAACCATGTATCGACAATGCAATAAAGGTAGTAGAGAAGAAACTCTACAATCAGCCAATCTTCAATCAAGTTCTTGGCGACACTCTTTCATTTGAACAGTCGCTCCTCGGCCAAAGGAACAAACCAAGTCAAATGCATTTTCCTTGCCACAGTCACCCTCTAGTCATTCAAAAGGGGAGCTTCATATTTGTTGCAATTATCCTCACCAAGCTCAACCAAGGAAGCCTTGCGGTTTTGTAGACACCGCAATTTGTACCCTTTATGACTCGAGCCCCCATTCCCCAATAATGTTGAAAGTCTAAGACCTAAGGTTGGTTTAGGGCCAATTAAATATTAAATTGACTTGAGCAATGTTAAAATGGAAAATATAACTTTTAATGAGTAAATAAATTTATTTTTTGAAAATAAGGGCCAAGGGAACCTTCACCCTACACATGCAGGAATCAACCTATGCGCGCGGCCATGGCGCATGCGTATGCAGGCTCAAACCTGTGCACGCATGGCAGATTCCAGAAACTATGAAAGTAAATTTTTCTACATTAAAATTGAGTTTTGGAACGAATCCCACATCATCTGGAAGTTGTTCAAACCCCTATTTTCTCAATATAAATAGCCATACATAGTACCTTTTTAAAAAACACATAGAGAAATCCTAAGGGAAAACATTAAGATTCACTAGAAATAGTGAATCAAAGAGGGAATTTTTCACAAAACATCCTCAAGTCAATTTTCACAAAACATCCTCAGGAAGTTGATTTTCTCAATGAAAGTGTCTTATTCAACCATCTTTGTCCTTCAATTACTTGTCAAATCTTCCCATTGTGGATTTATTTTTATTTTTTTTACATTTTCTTAGAAATTAGTTATGTTGATCAAGAACCTTTTTGTCAGTTTGAGTTTTTAACCCCCACATTATTCAAGTATCCACTTCAAACTAAACTTGTCTAAAACTACCTAGAGGTGGTGGTAGGGGTTGAGTTACTGATGTAAGGTGGATCCAAAAAAAGGAGTATAGGAATGCCTTTTAAAAAAAAAAAAAAAAACTTATTTTTATATTTATTTATATTTAACCGTGCAATTCGGTTGTGACCCATTGGTTGAACTAGTGACCCAATGATCCAACTTTTACACCGGGTTATCTTTTTTTGCATGAAAGTTGGATATGTTGATATTCCAAAGAGAAAATTTAGGATGGTGCCATAACTTTACCAGCTACCACAACTTTAATGTGACAGATTGTGAATCAATATGAAAGTGATAGATAGTCACTGTCAATTTGCCACATTAGTGTAATGGCACAAAAAAATTGTGGTCCTAGAATGATTCTATATATTCCAAAAGGCTTGTGGTTTTTGTTTTTTCTTTTATTTGTTTATTTGTTTTTTGTTTTTTTTTTGTTTTTTTTTTTTTTGTAAAGAAAAGTTTAGGTGATGGGAGGCTAACTCATATTAGGGTCAGACCAAGCCACAGACCTCAAAGAGAACTTACATTTGGCTTATTGATCGCCCACCAAGGAGGATTGCTAACAGCGGGACTTGAGTCTAGGCCTTTTAGGCAAAGCTCCGTTGGTTGCTTGTGGTTAATTTATGCTATTCTTTGTTAATATATTAGCTCATCTATTTGTGTCACCATATATATATGCAATGAAAAAGGTGCCAGTCTTTGATGATTCATGACTTTCTTGCAATCCAAAAGAAGTCATAATAGACCTACAACAACAAAATAGGAGTCATTGGTGTCATCCAATTGGACTATTGTTGAGATAGCTAATCAGAAAGAACTTGCTATATGCAGGGATAGAAAGTGATTCGAAGTTACATATGGATGCATTAATAAAAATAACTTAAAGGCTAAGCTAGTAGAAAATATAATCAACAATACAAAAGATTAGGTAAAACATAGCTTAAATTACAATATTGTTTGTTTTGTTAGAAAACATTTCCCTGATTGTTTGTTACAATGGAAAATTTGGTCATGTCAAAGTCATTTTCCTTCAAAAAAGAAAAAAAAAAAAAAAATCCCTCTTTGGGGTTGAAAATGTATTACGCCTCTCAATGAGTGTAAACCGTTTTTCACCTCAAGAGAACTAAAGCCTTGCTTTTCTCTCTCTCTAATGACTAAAATACCATAGAAGCTTCCAAACTAATGAAGATACCCTAAAATTACCAAAATGAAAATGAGTTTTACTAACAAATGCCCTTAAGGCATCCATTAATCATTCATTTTAGGAAATTTTTAATGAAAATTTGAATTAATTGTCAAAAAAAGTTAGTTACCTTTTCATTTTCCCATTAAAAGATTTCTAAGGGCATATGTTAATTAGATCCAATGAAATATACCCTCATAACTATTAAAATTACCAAAATGTTCCTAAAATGTTTTAAATGACTGAAATACAGAACAAAACTTAACAAATGACAGAAATAGCCGTAAAACTTCTAATATGACCAAAATATCCTCAAAAATCTCCCTAAATCCTTCAAAATTGCTAGAATACATTTGAAATTTTTAGAATGATACCTTTAAAATATTCAAAATGAGCAAAAGCCCTAAACATCAAAAGGATTGAAATACCATTAGAACCTCTTAAAAGACAAAGTTATCCCTAAAAACATATAAAATGAACAAAATACCATTGAAACCTCCATAATGGCGAAAATATCCCTAAAATATCCAAAATGATAAAAATGACCAAAATAACTTTGAACTTAAAAATAAATAATAACAAAAATAACACTGATACGTTCTAAATCACAAAATTTCCTTCAAAGCCACCAATATATCCAAATAACTTGTAAAGCCACCAAAATGATAACATCAAACCCAGAACCATTGAAATGGTGAATATGCCCCCACGAAACATAGAAAATAATAATGATATATGCCTCAAAACTTTATGAATTGTCATTGAACTTTCAAGTGTTGTTTTGGAGTTCCTAAATAAAGTATATACGTTCAAAGTCACCAATATAATCGAATAACTTATAAAACCACTAAAATGACAAAATTACACTCCAAAACCATCAAAATTATGAAAATGTACCTGAAACATCCAAAATAACAATGATATGCTTCAAAACTTCAAGAATCACCCTTAAACTTTTAAAGTCATATGAAAAATAACATTCAAGTGTCCATTTGGAGGTTTATGGTATTTGTAATTGAGAATGTAAGTGTGCAATAAGGCAAATTGACGAGTTAGGTCCTACCAAGAATTAATAGGTTGGGTAGTTAATATGTAGGGTAAATTCCATTAACCTTTCTTGAAGTTTGGGCAAATACCACTCAGGTCCAAAAAATTTCAAAATTAACCAATTAGGTCCCTAAAAGACAAATTAATCCCTAACACCCTTAACACCATAACCCCTTCGTCATTTTTTTTCCCTGACTCAGACTTGTCTCTTCTCTCTCGTCCTACTCATTTTCTTTCAGATCTCCCTTCTCTATCTCTCTTTCTTGTCCCTTTGTTTCTCTCTCTCTCTCTCTCCAACCTAACCCACTCTCTGTCAGGGGTGTTCATCAGTCAAATCTTTGGGTACCATTGAATCATTATGGATGATTTCCCTTTGACTAGCATTGATCGAGATCGCTTGAGGTCGATTTTTCAGCATATACGGCAGTGGTTTTCATCTAAATGTTTGTCAGTGCTTCGATATTTGATAGGAAAAAGAGAATACTAGCCACACAAGCATGTAAAAATGAAGAAGATCTCAATATTATGAACCAAATCAGAGCCAACACGAACCAAATCTGGATTAAAAATCATGAGATCTAGGTTCAAATTGAAGCCAACTTGAAACATATCTAGGCAAATCTTGGTTCGAAAGCAGGTTCAAATGAATTGAATCGGCCTGAGCCACTTCTGATATGGGTGGATTTGTAGTGGGGGGGGGGGTGGTTGTGGCTTCTGATGTTGTGGTTAGTTTGCTATGATTTTTTTTTGGATTTGAGTTTTGTTGTGGGTTTGGCTAGGATTTTTTTGAATTTTTGGATTTGAGTTTTGATTTAAGATTTGAGTTTTGTTGTTGTGGGTTTGGTGGGTTTTTTTTTTTAAAAAAAAAAAATTGGATTTGTTTTGTGGTAAGATTTGGGTTTTGTTGTTATGGCTTTTGCTGGGATTGGGTATGGGTAAAATTGGAGCAGATTTAAGGTTAGAGAGAGATATAAGTGAAGAGTGGTTTGAAAAAGGGAGAGGAACGAGAGAGAAGAGACTAGAGAGAGTTAGAGAATGAGTAGAACGAGAGAGAAGAGACAAGTCTGAGTGTGGGAAAGAAAAATGACGGAGGGGTTACGGTGTTAAAGGTGTTAGGGATTAAGTTGTCTTTTAGGGACCTAATTGGTTAATTTAGAAATATTTTGGACTTGAGTGGTATTTGCCCAAAATTTTGGGGAGGTTGATGGAATTTACCCTAATATGTATTATGTTGAACTAATAATTCTTATTTTATTAACTTTAGTTGATAGTTTGATTTTATTTCTTCTTGTTGCTCTCTTATTTTGATTGTCCTTATAAGTGTAATTTTCTCTAACATTATTTTCTTGTTTTTAGTTTGGTATTAATTATGCTGTATTAATTTTTTGAAGTGATGAATTAAATTTGTTTTTTAATATCTAAATAAAAAATATAGGAAATTTGTAATCTTTTGTATGAGCAAAACACTGAAAAAAAAAAATTCTAAAGAATTTTCATTTACACAAACATTGAAAAACAAGGTATTTATTTTGAAAATATTTTCAGTTGAAACAATTTACACCAAAACAAACAAAATATTACGTACCTTCCCAATAAATTGAATTCCATTTACATTAAATCCTATTTTTTATTATAAAAAACCCTCACTAGAAATCTCAATTATTTAAATTATTTCAAATTATCTTCTTTAAAAGCTATTAGAAATAAAAGTAACAAAAAATAAATTTAATTGCACATAAATACTTATCTAGGGGCGCACACACACTCGCACACAAAAAAAACCACCTCATATAAACATCATGTGGTTTTTATCAAAGAGAAAAATTACAAAATTATCACAGCTTTACTAAAAAGCATTTATCTTTTAGGATATTTTAAATTATTTTTCCTTTAATTTTTGTCCATATATATATATTTGTTGGGTTATAGATTGACCCTAATTAATTAATCCAATTACCCAAGTTGATTAATTAGTCAATATTACATGCAAATCAGATTAAGGCATAATCAAATCACCAAACTAAATAGAGTGCAATGGAAATAAGTTTAACATGATGATTTTATCACGATGGAGAAAACCTTTGCAACAAAAAACCCTACCTGGTGAATTTCAAGTCACCACTCCCGAAGGATCCATGAATCAAGAATCAATAAGTTACGAGTACAAGGAATCTTACCCCAACCGGCCTATTTCAAAGTACCTACATACAATAGAACATATTGACCTATACCAGTATCACGGATCTTAGTACGTGACTAACACCACAACAACTGTTGATTGTTGTTGCTCTGGTAGAGTTCTTCAATCCACATTTGAAAGATCTAGAAGCAGCTTGGCACAACACCCTAAGAAGCACAAAAAGTCGGAGCAACTCATATTAAGTGTCTATCTCTCTGTCCCTCTGTACATTAGGTATCATGGTTCATTAAATTTCAATAGATTGATAGGTATCGAACAAGTATCAACATCTACAATTTCAGCTTTTTTTAGCAGTTTCTTGAGTGTTCTTGTGTCTTCAATAATACCACTTATATAACTATTTAGAGGTCTTTTTGAACACATTAGCAACTAAGACTCAATTACACATAAAATGTGTTTTGTCTTGGATATGACAATTTACAAATATGACACACACACACACACACACACAGAGAAAGCATGATTTATATTTTAATTTTGAGCAATACTACAATCGTAAACTATTTTACAACATTTTTATAAACTATTGATGTGATAAATTCTTATTAGTACTCATCTGAACCCACCGCTAATAATATCTTTGTAAAAAAGTTTGTGGTTTTAGCATTTTGTTTTAATTTTTATTTTAAATGATTTGAGTGAAGTATAAGATAGAAATTTTATTATTATTTAAATTTAAGCATTGATTTGAGCTTTATTAATATATTTAATTCAAAATGATTAAATATAAAAAATTATTTTAAATCAATAATATCACAAATAATATATTAATATATCAATAATATATATTTTTTATTACTCATATTAATAATATATTTCTTACTTTTAATAAAAATAAAATTGTATACTCAAAACGACACAAGGGCACAGGGGTAGAAAAATATTTTAATCTAAAATTTAGCAGACACACCCCAATAGATTTTAGTATTCTAGCAATATTGCTTAGCAAGCTCTATATAGACGTATTCCTAATTTCTTGTCCGCAAATCTTCCAAAGTTAATGTTAGGTTTTAGTAATGGCAAATTCCATGATGGGAAAATACTGTTTGCGTTGTAATGTCAAATCACAAGTACAAGATTAAGTGTCCAAGATTTAGCTTAAGAGAAGGCAGGTTTTGTAATTCTACCTAACCTTTGATCGAGGCTCGACACACTCTCGATTGATCTAGAATAGCATCTCAAAATAATAAGATAGAAGAAGATTCTATAATCTTGATTGACTCTTGATTGATCGAGAAATTAGTTTTTTCTTGAGCATTATTTGAAGTCGGTTGTGTTTTACTAAACATTATACATTTGGGTCACATATACAGGCTTGTTGTACCAGATTTCATACAATTGAGAGGCAGGTTTTTAAGAATTATCTATATATAATATCTAAAAGTTGAAACGTGACATTTATTGTTGTTATACTCTTATTAAGTGACATCAAGTAGCATTTCGGTCCAATTTGGTCCATTCGGTCTACTATAGTCTACTTTGATCCATTTGGTCCAAATCAACCCAATTATATCCCATTTTGTCAATTCAGTCAACTTCGGTCAATTCAGTCCATACTTTCAAGTCTTAATCCTTAAGTTTCTAAAAGACCTTTCTTGGAGGCATATAAAGCTCATGGAAATCCTCGATGAACTAGATAAAATGATCTCGTATGGTTGTGGTAATTTGTTGATGTTGAATACTTCAGGAGACTTCTTGTTGGAACCTTTAGAATTTAAGAGCTTCTTCTTTATAAAGTATATCATTGCTTATGACATCCTCCACTTCTGTGCTAACTGCAAGTAATGCTATAGAGTGAGGCAAAGTAATGGGCAAATATATGCTGGATAATTGGGTAGAAGATTATTTATAATCATCGGAATTTGTTCTTCTTCATTAGGTCTTATAGTCATTTGGGCAGCCTTTGCTCTCCATCTACTAATGAAAGTTGAAAAGGTCTCCTTTGTACGTGGTTTAGTAGTCTCTAGGCCCCTTCGAGTAATATTAACCTTAGTATTATGGTGATATTGCCTAGCAACTCTTCACTGGCCCCTAGTAGCTGAAGAGCTCTCATACCTCTTCAAATGGGTTGTTTGACAATCCCTTTCGTCATACTTACACAGAAAATGCATTTTGAACATTGGAGTTTGGAGCACACCAGCATTTGAGAATAGGGATAGACTTTGTTGGTCTAAATCCTTATTAAATCTTTGGGCATTTTCACCATTTGTTCCATGTTCTCCATTCTTTTTGTTAGCTTCTTTCCAATGTCATATAGAGATTGGCTAGGAATAGGGTTGACTTCCTCCTCATGCTTTTCAGAAATAGTATGAGAGCAATAACCATGATTTGTGGGTCTTTGTTATTGGGAGGTTGGATATGAAATGGATGTCTTCCTCAGTTGGATTTGGATGGTAACCATAGTTTCCATAAGGCAGTTCAATCATAGATTATGCTTGGTGGATTTTAAGAGTGGATATCTCATATATTTGGGTATGGATTATATGGTGGACTAGGAAATGGGTTTGGATCCAAAGTGTTATGAGCATTAGGGAATAGGCTATGTGTCAAGTTAAATGGTGGGCTTGATGATGATCTAGCTAGGGATGTCTCTAGGTAAACAAATGGTTAGAATATTGGTTTGTTGACTCAATTGTTTGTGGGGGTAATGGAGATCTAACCGGATTGGGCTAGGATGTTTAAGCTTGAAGTATTTGTGTTGGGGTAGGGGTTTGAGCCTTGGATTAATCCTTCAACAGTTGGGCTTAACTCAAACTGACCTTAATATAGTGATGTTGGAGCCCATTGAATTGAATTGAAAAATAGTGAATCAATGTTCTTGAATCTGTGTAACTGCTAAAGGCAATTTTTTATTTTTATTTTTTCTTATATGTGTTTTGTTTTTTAGAAAAATATTTTTATTATTTTATCATATCTTTAAATTCGAAAAACCGTAAAAATAATGTTCACTAACAGCAATTATCCAACAACAATTGGCGGAAGACATAAATTGAATATATTTGAAACTTAGAGAACTTAATTGAATAAAAGTAAAGTTGAAACCCTAAAATGAATTCCGGTGAAACTTAGAGAGTGAGTTTTGCATTTTTGCCTTATTATTATTAGATGGTTTAAATATTACAAATGCTAATATAAGTAGTAGACATAATCATAGAATGTTCGATAAATATTTATAGATTAATATTACTCGATATTTGCCATGCCTAAAGACTAAATACAGTGGCTCTAAGGATTGAACATGATGTTATAGTAGTTTAGAGCATTAGTAATATTTAAACCAAATGCAAAATTTTTAGCATTTGGCACACAAAATGCCAAAAACCATACCTCATGAGATGTGTCAAATGTCAAATAAATTTGACATTTGTTAAGAGTAAATTTATAACAATAGCACTGTATGGCCAAATGTGCAATTTTTATTTTAGCAATTTTTTATTCACACTTTTCTCTCTCTTCTGTCAGGTTGCATTATTACATTTCTCTCTCTCTCTCTGAACAAAAAAGAAAGAATAAAAAAATAATTAAAATGAATATTTAAATAAAGTGGTTAGAGAATAGAAGATCTAATATCTAGTGTATTGTAAAAAGAGAGTCTTTTGGCTGAATATTGCAGAAAATGGAGTTTATTTGGGATATAGGTATTGTTCAAAGTTATTTGGCAAATTGAGTAAAGAGAGTGAATTTCGGCAATGGTGTTGCCGAAATTCTAACAAAAAGTATGAGAGAGGAAACACAAGTGATGTGATGGGAGGATTTGAATTTCAGTAATCTTGTTGCCGAAATTCTTGTTGCCCAAATTTGCTGCCCTGCTGCCAGGTGAAGTGCCCGCATCAGGAGTGGCTGAAAGGAAACCAATTGTGGCAACCAAGTTGCCAAAATTCTAGGGGAGTGAGGAGAGAGAAAATAAGAATTGTGGCAACCAAGTTGCTGAAAATGGGAGGAAAAAAAAAAGAGAGGGAAACCCATTGTGGCAACCAAGTTGCCGAAATTCTAGGGGAGTGAGGAGAGAGAAAATAAGAATTGTGGCAACCAAGTTGCCGAAATTGAAGGGGTGAGGAGAAATAAGAATTGTGGCAACCAAGTTGCTGAAAATGGGAGGAAAAAAAGGGACCAAAAAAAAAAAGAATTGTGGCAGAAATTTAATAGTAATTTAGGCAATGAAGTTGCCAAAAATTAAAGAAAAAAAAATTGTAGCAATTGATTTGTGACAATGTTGTTGCCGAAATGGAAGGAAAAAAAAATTGTTCTGATTGATTTGTGTGAAAAAAAATATTATGGCAATGGAGTTGCCGAAAATTGGAGGAGAGAGAGAGAGAGAGAGAGAGAGAGAGAGAATTGTCTGGAAAAAAAGAAAAAGAAAAAAAGAAAAAGAGTCAATCACCTCACCTTTTACTCCTGATTCTATTCTCCATGTGCTTTGGAATATATTCTTTGATCATTTCCAATGAACCCTATAAAACCTACTCTACTAATATGAATCTATGTGATGGATTCTTTTTTATCTTTTCTTTCCTCTTCTCGTTATAAAAAGGCAGGCACCATCACTAAAACATTGCATCTCCTATGTTTTTCATATTGTTTCACTTCCCTCCGATTGTTCAATTCTATATTACTCTTCTGCTTTACTTCAGTGTACACAGTTAAGGACTATAAGTTTTAGGTTAATATGAGTTTGCTTATTAACTTACCGCTCTAAAAATTAATAGATTTATTATTGTATAAATATATGCTTTGTAAATATTAGACGCTAATACATTGTAAAATATTATGACTATGATTATGATTATGATTATTGTTGTTGTTGTTGTTGTTGTTATTCAAATTTTAGATTAATGAATTTTTTATGGTTAGGACTACAAGCATTTTTAGTTATATTTGAAATTTACCATAATAAATTGTATTAGTCACCATACAAAATTTGATTATTTTGTAGTTGATAACTTATAATCAGCCTATGACTTAGGAGCTTCTCAGAAAAAAAGAAAAAAGATTATGCTTTTATGTTAGGAATACTTTATTTTCACTCATTGCAAAATATTGCCTTGTATAGCAAATCTCAAGTATCTTGTTGATATCATTATAAATACAATATCTTGAACTCTTTTAAGGGCCAAACTGATTCACATAAAATTTTCAATATTGTTGTTATTTTGTGATTATTTATTATTATTTGATTGTGTTTTTTTTTTTTGGTTGTTGTTGCAAGTATCATTCTATAATTCTCACTCTTTTAGTTGGTATCACAATTGTGGTAAGCATCTCGACTCTCTAATTAAATTTATGTATGTGTTTTGTTAATTTTGAAATTATTTAATATTATTTATTGTTATTATTATTATTATTATTATATGAGTTTCTTTCAATTTGAGTTGCTTTATAAATCCTTTATTTGAGTTTCTTTCAATTTTATTATAAACTACAAGCATTGTAAGTTATATTTAATATTTAGCATAAAAAACTGTAGTAGTCACTGTATATTATTTTTATTATTTTTTATTATTATTCTTTCGTTTTTATTTAGGATTATATTTTTTTTAGAAGATATTCATAGAGGTTATCTCTGTCCAAAAAAAAAGGTTAATTTAGTTTGATTTATAGACAATTTCCTACTAATATAGAGGTAATGGATGTTGCATGGTTTAACTCATTGTAGCATTTAATATAGGATATATTTGAAATGGAGCCCGGGCCATTCGATTCCTCTCTACTAACCTAACAACAATATGACATCTCTAATGATGCAATGGAAGGCAATGTACGTTGCGAGATCAAAATTTATTAATGTCCTAATAATATCTACAATTATTCAATTTACATGCAAATAATTTCAACATTAGCAATATAACATTGTACATTTTTTAGAAAAAAATTTTAGGTTTCCATCTTACGAGTGCTACCCCAACCGTTTGCACCCCCACCCCCCCCTCTCCTGGCAGTTAGGCGAGTGTATCACCTCATATTTGCATCAATGTAGACTATACCATGTTACTTGCCTACCACTGGCCTACAATGTTGAAAACCTTCAATTGATGGACCAAAAGTCTAGAACACTCTCTCGAATATCGCACAGCCTAGCACAGTAGCAGGTATTGTTCTCCAAATAACCCTACTGCTCGGGTTTGAATCAGTCAAAGCTTTCAACCATTTTGGCAATGATTAGTAAGATTTGTCCCAATCACCAAACACTCTACCAATTGCCTTTTTTTTTTTCTCCTCCCACACCTTAAAATAAGAAGGCCAATATTGGTACTTATTGTAAAGAGTCTATTGAAGCGAAGAAATCTTTATGGTTGGATCATTTTTAACAACATCCCTCAACTCTTTCTCAATAACATGGGTATTTAATTGCTCATGATCTTGTGTGAGTGTGAACTTTGTACATGTGTGTGGACCATTGTATTTCCTAACCTCAAACAATCCATGTGTAGCCCGGAAGCATGCTCGAAGACGCCAAGAACAATGTTTGCACTTTACAGACCAACATGCTGGATCTAACTCTTTTACACTAAATGTTTGGTTCCTCTTGATGTGATAGTGTTTAACAACAGCTTTTAGTTCATCCTTATCAGCAAAAAGCAAGCCTCCATACAACCCTTGGGTAGGGTCCCAAACACTCTAAGTGGGCTTTTCAAATGGTGGGGTTGGATCAATCATATTATCGCATGTGTTCTGTGAAAAGCTTAGTGATGAAAGTTGATGGAATTCCATTGCTGGACCGCTTTCATGATTAAATTCATTGAGAGGCTCCTGTTCATCTCCAACACCATCAAAGATCTCGTTGTTATCAAGTTGGTCATCACTGTCTATGGCCCGCATCCTTTCTGATAATATATGGACTGCATTTTCAGTAGTAGCAACTATGCGATGTGTATCATTGGGATCATTAACAGCTCTCTGAGTGGTGGTTTGGTCATACTGAGCTTTAAACTCAAAACAAGTAGTCTCTTGTGCGACATGCTCAATTGGATTATCATAGTCAACATCACTGGGTGTTCATTGGCCGATAAGGAACTTGTTGGTCCTCAGTTGCAACATGGGTATATGGAGCATGATAGTCAACACCACCAATGTTGATTGGGGAATGAGCCACATTTTTAGAATAATGACCAGTATGAGTGGCATTTGGATCATGAAAGTGTCTTCCATGTGAATAACTAAATGGTGCACTCGGTCCTTCGTTGGCATATTGAATGGGGAAAACATCTCGGTGGTGTAAATCCATATTGGTAGCCTAACATATTGAATATGGCATTGACACCATTATCATCTTCTACCAAAACTTGTAGGTAAATCACAGGATGTGGATGACATTGAAAAGGAAATCTATACCAAATAGTAAGTTTTGAACCTTCTCTGTTTATATGTAGCATGGATGCTACTCTATCACATAGATCTTCAAATGTAACACCCCGGCTTAATGGAAGCATAGAAGGAGGTGGCCCATCATAATAAATCCCATTTTCGCCATGTTTAATTATTCTACCAGAATGGTTAAGAAAAATGAACAACTTTTCTGCCATCTACACTAAAACATAACAATAGTATTAATACATTAACACTACATAACCATTAAAATGCAATAAAAGAAGGTAATCCATTAAAAATATTCAATGTTTAAATAGCTAGAGTTGAGAGAATTATATTAAAGAGGATTGGTTCACTGATAATTGTAAGGTTGAATTTTATGAACCATCTTGTTGGCTTTATTCCATTCCAAATTTGCTTGTATTTTAGCAATTTGTAACCTTGTATTTAGGTGGAAATCATGTAAGGGTACTGAGTGAGAGAGTATGAAGAAATGCTCAAGATTGTGCAAGGATGCAGAGACTCGCGGGTGACTTGCGACTGGCAAGCTGCCAAAGTTGGCACACATGCGGAGCGTGCAGGGGAGCTGAAGAGTTATGCCAGTTGTTGCACTACAGGATAGAAGTCCCAGGCTAGCCAGGCCGTTAGCTCACGGCTTGAATTCTCGACTCAGCCCAGTCGTAAGGTCAAGTCGCAAGACCACCCTGTTTGAGAAAAATTGACTTTTCACATTCCTTCTCACCCTACTATATACATATACCTTTATACCCACGATATTTAGAGAGCTTCCAGAGAGAATTTTGAGAGAGAAACCCTAGAGAAAAACAAGATTGATTCATCCACAATCTTCACATAGAGACTCTTCAAATTCCTCTACTCTCTTCATCTCCATTGTCAAATCCTTGAAAGGTACATTACCAGAACCTTTTCTCACCATACCCATATCTGTGAGAAGGCCATTTGGTGTTTGGGAAGCAGTTAAGAAGGGACCAATTTCATATTGGTTGATGCTATGGTCAAGTAGCGGAATCCGGTAAGTTAAAGAAGAAATAGGTTCGGCGTAACATCGTTGGAATAGGAGCTTGAAGGGCTTAGGTACATTGGATAGATTAGGCTTGGAGGATCTTCTGTTGTTCATGTATCCCAACTACATTTTTTAGTGGATTGTTTACCGCTTGGATGGCGGCGGAGAGGTTTTACGCCGAGGGCTTCGGTTTCCTATTCGATAACACATCGAGTGTTGTCCTTGTGTTTGCATCTCTTTTCCCTTAATCTTTTCCATTTAATTTCTGCTATGGATGTGATTTTATTTGGTTTAGATTGTTTATCAATTCTGTATTAAGCTTATGTTCATATTCCGCACATTAATTGTTTGATATTAAGCTTGAATTGGTAATTTGTAAATTGGGGGTCTAAACGTTCATAGTGTTTTATACACTAATTGAACTTTCAATAATTAATTTATTACTGTCCATCATAATAGTTAAAATTATTTTTTGTTTCCCTTTTCTTAAGTAACTTAGCATAACATAAATATTTAGAAGGATCTGTTATGGTTACGTTAATTATTTTATGTAGCTCTTCATTTTACTTCTTCTAAAACAAGACAAATTATATAATGTTCTCATGCATCCATACGATAAGAGATAAATATTTCTAATATCGTACAATTTTCTTTATTATTATACCTAAAACTTAGATATTAATGTTTATGAGCATATACTAACCTTTTTTGGGGTGGGGGGGGGGGTGGGGGTTTCTTATAGCATATGTGTATATTATAGGCTAACAAAGTAAGTATTTCTTTAAGGAAAATTTATGTCAATCTTGAAATATATTTTTTCTATATGAAATTTTAGACAAGAATTCATGGACAAATAATTTAAAACATATCATACAAATCAGTTCATGTTGCAAAACACATAATACAAAAACAAAATTTGCATGAACAAATAATTTAACAAAAACAAGATTTTCATGCTTAGCTATGTCCCTAAAGCATATCAACATGAATATTATAAAAGAAAAGTAACTACTTAAGAGATGTAACTCATATTGTAAGAGATAAAGAATGGATCGATATTTGCAAGTGTTGTTCCTTATAGTTGTTTGTAGAATGTATGGCATGCACGAATTGAAAATGGTTGGTAGAATTATGAGGGAAATAAGAGTGGAGAAGAAGATTGATGGAATTTTTAGGGGAAAAAGAGTAGAAAATAATAACTGTGGAAACTTTAGTAACATTAATGCTGTTTAAATAGGATGGAAGTTTCATATAAGTTAAATTCTTAGATTTTAAACTATATAATTAGATACACAATTGACCAAATTCAACACAACAAAGACCAAGATGGGACACTGTGATACAAATAAATTACTTAACTATAAACATATATTCACTACAAAGAATCTCTGCAAAAATCTTAGTTTTTTTTTTTTTTTTTTTTTTTTTTTTTTTTTTTTTTTATAGTGTGAACATCAATCATTTTTTTCTTCCATTTTATATTGTAAGAATCTATGTACTTTTTTTTTTGTTTGTTTATAGCATGCACATCAATCATTTTTTTTCTTCTATAAGAATCTATGTACTTTCTTTGTTTTTGTTTTTGTTTTTGTTTTTTTTTTTTTCAGCGTGCACATCAATCATTTTTTTTCTTTCATTTCGTATTGTAAGAATCTATGCACTTTTTTTTAGAATAAGAATCAATGTACCTTGAATCTAGATTTATTATTTGTTTCATAGGGCAAATCATGCAAAAAGTACTTTTACTACTCGAAATGAAAGAACATCACATAAACATAAACCAAACTGCTTTAGTCAAAATAACTACCGACACACTAATAGAGTAAGAATATGGGTACTTTTTAGAATAAGAATCCAGGGAATTTTTCTCTCTCCAATTTTCGGCAACTCCGTTGCCACAAATCAATTGCCAACATTTTTTTTTTTTTTTTTCACATCAACATTGCCACAAATCAATTGCTGTATTTTTTTTCCCTCCCATTTTGGCAATTCCATTGCCAAATATTTTTTTTCCCTTCAATTTTCAGCCTAAATCATCCTTTTTTCTCCCCTCATTTTCAGCAATTTCATTGCTTAAATTACAATTAAATTTTTTTCCCCACAATTTCGGCAACTTGGTTGCCACAATTGGTTTCTCTCTTTTTTTTTTTTTTTCCTCCCATTTTCGGCAATTTGGTTGCCACAATTCTTATTTTCTCTCTCCTCACTCCGCTAGAATTTCGAAAACTTGGTTGCCACAATTGGTTTCTCTCTCTGTTTTTTCCCCCTCCCATTTTCAGCAACTTGGTTGCCACAATTCTTATTTTCTCTCTCCTTACTACCCTAGAATTTCGGCAACAATTGGTTTCCTCCACTCCTCATGCGGGCAGTTCAACTGGCAGCTGGGCAGCAAGAATTTTGGCAACGGGATTATCAAAATTCAAATCCTACCATCACTTCACTTGTGTTTCCTCTCTCAAACTTTTTGTTAGAATTTCGGCAACACCTTTGCCGAAATTCAATCTCTTTCCTCAATTTGCCAAATAACTTTGAACAATACCTATATCCCAAATAAACTTTATTTTTCTGTAATATTCAGCCAAAAGACTCGAAAAATGATGTGTTAAAATAGATAAAATGACTTTTTAATTTGTCAAAATAGATTTTTTTTTTTTTTTTAAGAAATCCTTATGCTAGTGCTCTAAGTAATGTTAAGTTGTCTATTTTTAAGTAATATAAAATAAATAAATAGATGAGTTTGAAATGAGTTTGGAGTCATTAAATATGTGGAACAAATTTGATATTAAATTGCTAAAATTTAGTAGAATTTGAAACGAGTTTGAGATCTATATAAATTTTTTAATAAATTTAGATTTAAAATATGTAATTTCAACCCAAATATATGAATGAAATGCACTGAAACGGACCGAGTAGGATCCAAATGCACTGAAATGGACTGATTTGAGCCAAAATGGACCAAATTGAAAAGAATGGACCGAATAAGAACGAAGTGAACCGAATTAGAAAAAATAGACTGAAGTGGACTGAACGTCAAACGACTAGGTGTTTTCGATTAGACGCACTAGAAAATAGAAACTCCTAAAAAAACCAAAAAGACACCATTTTCTCTTCCTACTTACAATTGGCGGAAAATCCAAAGGAAATGGAGAATCCAGAGGAAGTGAAGCTCCACAGTGCGTTCTTGGCAGATTTTGGGGCTATTCATCAGGAACTTATGGATCAAGAAGCCAAAACGGCGCAAGCTGAAGCCGCAGCTGCTGAGATGGCAGAGACATTGAAGCTTGAACTTGTTTTGCCTATTACCAACATGCAGGAAGCTAAGGCACTCTCAAAGCTCCATGAGGAGTACGAATTTAAGGGTTCTGTGGAGCTCCTCCACCAGGGTCTTTCCATGGCTGAGAGGAGAGAATTATTGGAGGTCGCTAAAGCCTACATGCTCAAACTCAGTAACTAAAAAAAAAAAAAAAAAAAGGTATGGTTTTGAAGTTAATACTGTGATATAAATGTAGTCATTTTGTTGGGTTTTTAAGTAACTGAGTTTTTCCCAATGGCAATATTGTTATGGATTTGCACATTAATTGTTTGGTCAAAAGTTGAGTTATTGAAGTTGTACATAGAGTTTTTCAATGCTTTATCTGGGATTTGTTGGGTATTGGATCTTATAAACAGTGAAAACAAGGCTGACTAGTTCTTTCTTTGGTGGGAGTGCTATTGCTGATTCTGTTGAAAGTTGCATATGAGAGAATATTGGGAAATATTGAGGAGTTGTGAACTCTTTACTGCTTATGAAGTGATCTCTATTGGTGGCCTTTCTTTTAGCTGTCTATGCATCTGGAAAGAATATGGAGGCTTTGTCATGCCTCCTGCATGAATGAAGGATTTAGAAATTTCGACCATGACTGACCAGATAGCGGCTATGCTTATAGGAAAAGGACTGGTCAAGTCTTGCAACTTTGTTAAATCATCTTTTCCTCTTATAAAATATGTCCGGCTTTCCCTTTTTCCAATATGGTTTATTCTAGCCCTATTAATATCCTATGTTTCTGAACTATCGTTTTCAATTATATCCTACAATAATTTTGGTTAGAATCTTAATGATACCACTGCCACTAATCACTAACCGCTTTGAATCCCCAATTAGGCTGATTTTGCTCACCTACATCATAAGCAGTGGCTGCAGTGCCCTGAATAGAGGACTTGTATATATAACTTCTCATTCTTAGGTTTCACATTTTGCCTTGCTTTTGTTGACCTTGATTACTCAATTATGATTATAAAAGTTTGCAACGTCTCAGCAACAAGGTGCATCAACCATCAATAATCAGTATTAGTATAGAAATTGTCTTCTAATCTCATAGTGCTGGCAGTTGCCTTTTTGTTGTTGTTGTTGCTGTCGCTGTTGTCCTTGTTTCTGTTTCTTTGTCCAGGTCAAAAAAATTTCAGCTTTTCTGTGGGATATAACATTGAGTTTGTAACAGTTTATTGTCCTTGTCTCTGGTGCTCTAGTGCTCAGGTCATGAGTAATCCATTAATTGCATGAAGCAAATTACTGTGTATTTTGTTGCCTAGAAGAGAGACATGCTGCCAAGCTGCAATAATAGTAGAGTTCTCCTTCTGCTTTGCAATGTCTCCTTAGTGAATGAAGGGTTTTAGTTGAAAATATGGCTTACACACCTAAGATGAAAGTGAGAAGCATATATCCTTCAAAGGATTGTCATAGTCCTTTAGGATTCAGGAATGAGAACCAGGCTGTTGACACAGTTCAAGTTACTCCTACTTGCAAAATTGACATTTTGTTTTTGGCAAGCGAATGTAAAAGAGAAGAACACACCACTAGGAGTCAGCAAAAAGAACCAAGAGGTGTTAACAAGCCTACTTGCAAAGTTAGGGGTTACAAAGTTTGCATCAATAGGAATTTTCTGGGCAGCCCATTAACACAGCTTGAAAGAGAGGCTCGGATGTCCATGATAATGTACATATTGCTAGTGATTGGACCAGATTAGGATCATCTTCTATTTTAATGGATTCATTTCATGGTTTTGATTAAATATTATAAATCTAAAGGTGTATCTAGTGTCATGTCATTTATGTTATTTAAAATGACATGGCATGCCGTACACTATCAAATCTTTGAAATAAATTCTAGTAAGATAAGTTTTCAAAAAGAAAATTTTACCTAGCAAACTCCACACCATCAATTCATGAAAAATTAACACCATATCAAACTAGCTACAAAGAAGGAGCCACTTTATCAAATTGCCACAAACAGGAGTAAATAAGTAACAAGTATGAACAATTACCTTGTAGTCATATATGAGAAAGTCTAGGTACATAACAAAATGCTACAACATTTTTGTCAAAAGTTGTGATGGGTCCCGGTTTAGTATTTTATTGTTCTATTTTGACCTATGATGAACCAACACTTCAATTGTTGTGTTCTTAGAACAACTCGCTGCATATATATGATCAACGCTGTCCCATTTCTCTTCGAGTTAATTACCAAATAAGAGCCATCATCACCTCTGCTCCAATTCTGCCCCCTTCTCTTTGCCAATCAATTCAAGCCCTCGCTTAATCACACCACAATTATTTAGAACAACTCACTGCATATGTAGGATCAACTTTGTCCCATTTCTCTTGAGTTAATTACCAAATAAGAGCCATCTCCCCCTCTGCTCCAATTCTGCCCCTGCTTAATCACACAACAATTATTGTTGTTGTTGTTATTCCCGGCTTTCCCAATAGACTACGCCTTCAGTGGGGCCCCAAATTTTCATCATCTGATAATTTTTGGCATATATGTTTCTCAGTGATATATATAATATAGAGAACATAGATGGTCTATTAATCGTTTTGCTATATCACAAGCTAAATGTATACAATCTAAATCAGTAATTGACTTCAATTTGAAAGGTTAAATAACAGTTCCAAGTAAAAAATAAAAAATAAAAAATAACAATAAAAAACGCAATGCTACATTAAAATGGAGATTGTCAGCATTAACTATTGCAATTCATATTGCCCATCATTAAGTAGTTACAATGAAAACAGTAAAAAGACAATCATCACATTTTAACAATTAATTTGTAGTCTCTCTCTATATATATCAACTGGTACCTAGCAAACAACACCACTTAAGCTAATATTAATGACAATGATTAAAGTATAAGTAATTCAGCTCCTTGAGGTAGATTTTTCTTAAGTTGGTTGGCACGTTCTATAGCTCCTTCATTTCTCTCAGTCGTCTCAAACTCCCAAGGGGTTCCCACAAGAGCTGGAGATCGAGGATTAATAACAATCTTCTCAAGTTTGATGGCACTTTCAAGTAAGTAAACGGTAAGCTCCATGTCTATTGCACGCCCCACAAACCCCATTATTTCCAGCTCCTTGAGGTGCTCATTTGGATATTTCATCACCTTCCTAAATTCTCTTTCCATCAGGGGTTTACTCCATAACAACTGCAATTAAGGAAAAGAAAATAAGAATCATATTGTGCATGACAAGTTGCAAGATAAACTAACCATTATAAATCAAATTTACTGGTAAAGAACTTTAGACAAGTATGCTTCTTGATCCCGATTAAAAAAGTTAGCTATATGATTACAGCACTAGAAAACTATGACTTGCTGCAACAAGTACACTCCGTATGTCATTTTGGAAATGATAAAATGGTTCACATAAAATACATCGAACTAATTGTGAATCCACCTTAATTGAGTTGAACTAACATAAAATAATGAAGATAATATTTGAACTAAGACCTACCCCACCCCACCTTTCTCCACCCACTATGAATTGCTACATCTCATATATTACAAGGGTTTTGCATGTGCAACACAATATTTTAGTATAGTCCCCAAGTGTGTGTGTGTCAGCGCATGAGAGAGAGAGAGAGAGAGAGAGAGAGAGAGAGAGAGAGAGAGAGAGAGAGAGACGTGAGTGATTCAAAACTCAAACTTTTACTAAGTAAAATAAAGATACAAGTCAAGCCAAGTAAAAAGTCAGTCAACATTGACTCAGAAGTCTTGTAAGAAAATAGGAGGCTTAACCCTGATTTTTGGAGTCATAAGACTCATAATGCATCAAAAAATTATAAAAAACCTGAATAGACAAAGGACAAAGTTTGGCTGCAACCCAGTTTGGAGGAATTCCTTCAAACTGTGTTAGGTAGCACCTTATGAAGCTTACATGTGTCCTAACTCCTAAGTCATGTAAGCTTTTTTTGATGTATAAAAAAAAAAAAAAAAAAAATCTTATCTTATCTAAAAAAAAAAAAAATTCTAATATTTCAAATCAACTATCTCAAAAGATTACATCAATATACAATTTCACAAAACTTGTTGGTTAAGAGTTTCATATCCTATATATAAGCAACTTCAATTTTTAATATTTCTACATCATAATTTAAAAAATAATAAACTAATACATTCCCTGTGTTTGATTCACAACCATGATAGCAATAATAAAAACAAAAGACATGAATAAATCAAAATATACCCAGAAATAAAATATCACCTATTTAGTGACTTTTAGACAACAGGTTTGTGGGATTTGGGTAGCGTTTTAGCCTTTAGGGTTTAACCTCTTGCTAAGTTGAGCATATAAGTTTAGGAATTGATTTATGCCTTGCAAAATCAGAAAAAAGCAAAGCCAATTTGCATTAGGTGCACTTAATATGTAGGCTCACTAGTAAGCCAGTTTGCTAAATTTTTTTCCCCGAGCTTTCTGAAAATGGGATTGTTTTAAAAAACTATATCTAGAAAAAAAAAAAAAAAAAAAAATTTACACTTTGAAAAAGTGCAGCTAGAAACTGCATAACCAAACGAGCTCTTAAGAAGCACTTTCCCTTTGGCGCTTTGGGCTTTAAGCAAGCCTAGAATGCTTCACAACTCAATTTTTGAGGCTTGTAAATATAGAAGTAATGGCTTTATGCATTTAAATCATGCTAGAAAACAAAAGAAATTAAGTTGTACAAATTAGAAAAAAGAAAAAACACTAAAAAATGTAAATCGATAATTAAATTAGGCACAATGATGACATTGGACACTGGATACCAAAGAGATAACTTAGAATGGTTGCTGTAATCATTTATAATAATAATAATAATAATAATAAAAATAAAATAAATACTCCAAAAAATTCAATAGTACTAGTGACATTACTAGACTGATCACCACTGATACAAAATCATTTCTAGGTTTCATTTAATTATAAAGTTTCACTAAAAACACATCAACTTGCTGCTCTACATGCATGTCCTAGGAGATTAAGCTTTCACTAATGTTTTCCTTGTTTTATATATCACAATCAAACTACAAATAATGATTATCAAATTACATGAAGGGAAAATTACATAAGCCATATTTGGAACCATTAGAGAGAATGTCAGAGCAAGGTTAGGGGGCTGTAGAAAAGTTGAAAATTCACTTATGGAAGAAATTGCTAAACCTTGAAGGGTGAAGATGATGATTCTAATAGAACTCATAAAAATAATATAAATGCTCATGGCAAATGACAAGTCAAGTTCAAGAGATATCTTTTCAATAGATAAAAAAAGATGGAAAACCATAAGCCAAATATGCAAATAGCATCACCTAAATTAAAGAATGAAAGTTATCACTAAGCTCAAGTGGCAAGCTATGAAGTAAGAGTGGTCACCTCCAAAGTAAATTTCTCTAAGAAAGGTGCTGCTTCTACCATTGATATTAAATAGACAAGGCTCTCTCCATCAGATGCAGTAACTCTCCATTTGAGGTGTCTAAGATTGGTTAATGGTTGAAATTTTAAGAATTCCAATTTTTCCTGAATTAAACAATCGAGAAATGAGATAACATTGTGTAAAACCATATAAACATAAATGCAAGAGATTGAAAAAGTATGTTAAAGTACTTACATTTGGATAAATGCAAATGTGAAGTATCAAACTCTGTAGCTGAGAAAGGTAGCTTGAAAGAGGGCAAATTGCAGAAGTCACAGGTTTGCTTCCCCCTATACATACATCTAGAAGACAAGGTGCATGATTAACATGCATCTCAGTTTGTCTACCAACGAGGCCCAAAGACTCAAGATTTGGTGCAAAAATCTCAATACTTTTAAATTCTAAACAACGTATTATGTGTAAGTACTTCAACCGCAGTGATGAACCACAAACCTTCACAGTCACTAGATCATCAGAATCAGAGACATGTAATCTTTCAAGCAAGGGACAATTGGATAGCAAGTGCTCAAGAAGCTTGCCAGTTACACGTACGTTCATTAGAGTAAGGGACATCAGGGACTTGATGCAAGATACTCCAACAGAACTTTCAAGTTTTGTAAACCGTTCATGTGGAAATGTATAACGCATTTGACTCTTGCATACCCATGTTGGTGTAAAGTCCAATTCAAGCCTCTTAACTCTCTTTGACATTGCAAAGTCAATCCATCCATCAACGCGATGTTTAGAATATCTATTAAACTAAAAACAAACTCTGAACTGGTCTATATTTGAGCCTTGATGTAATTTTAGAATACGGTTCACCCTTTTTGCAAAATTATTTCTTTCGACTTTCAATTGTTTCTTTTCGTCCGCAATGTCCCACATTGTATCCGGATCATCAAAGTCCAAACTACCAGAGAAGAAGGGCCACGGATGTTTCCATCGGTGCGAAAGAACACTAGTTCTGACTGCTTCTTCAAAAGTCAAGAAAGACAGAATAGAGACTAGTATTTCGTCTGGGAACCGACTTATCCTATCCTCCAAACCCACATGGTTCCTCTTGCACTTAAACATTTCAAACACAAAATACACACAAGAAAATTTCAATAAAGCAAATACTAAGCTAATGGGTTCAACGTAAATTTTAATAAAGCAAATAATCAGCAAATGGGTTCAACTCACACAAGAAAGTTTCAATAAAGCAAATACTCAGCTAATGGGTTCAACTTAAATTTCAATAAGGCAAATAATCAGCTAATGGGTTCAACTCAACCAGAAAATTTCAATAAAGCAAATGCTCAGCTAATGGGTTCAATTTTAGAATTACAGTTTGTTCAAACTAATATACCACACTAGAGTGGACAGATTAAAAGGGATCACTGAGCCTAAGAATCCCTATAAAGTTTACAACTTCTACATTAAAATGAAAAACTTGAAAAAGGAAAGTTCTTTGAAAGATTTCATTTATACCTTATTGGAAGGTTGAACTGTCTTCTCCATTTAAATGAATATAGTTTGAATACAGAGCTGCAAACAAAATCAGGGAAAGAAAAAAAAAAAAGTTATTCAATGACAGAGAGCTGGAGAGATTTTTTTGCTGGAAACCCAAAAAACCTTTGTGATTTTTTCTTTTTTTTTGAGAGGTTTGCTTGAAAGAGAGAGAAGATAAAGAAACAGAGACTAAAAGGAAACGAAACGACGCCGTTTTCTTTCTTTTTATTTATTTATTTATTATTTATCAATATTCACTTTCTTTTAACCTGCTGAAGTCTAAAGATACGAAGAAAAAAAAAAAAAAAAAAACCTTCTTGAACTTGGTTGATTGGAAATTTAGATGCCATGTCACCACTTGTATCTTTAGATATTGTGAGGGTCCTTTTTTGGACGGTGTCTAGGCCCAAGTAGAAGTAAGGAACTTGAGCCTTTTAGTTGTTGTTTTAAGGGACTGGGCTTGGTTCACCGCAGTTAAATAGGCTGATTACAAACCAAATGGTGTACAGAGCAGGAATCCTACAATACATACATACTAACAAGCAAAAAATATATATACATGGAACAGTAAGAAACAGTAAATGAGCAATGTGATAAACAAAAAACATAGAATAAACGTTAAGGATCCTTAAGACAATGCGAGATATTCCATTACTTTTCTTAATTGTGTATTATAATATGCTCACTAAGACATATTACATTGTCCAAATAAGCTCAAAAATCACAAACTTAGATGGCTCTTTAAGCCTCTAAGACTTGTAAAGTTTGAATCCCTTTGAATTCATGTATGTCCTATAATGGCGATTTGAGGATACTAGGTGGTATTTTCCTTTCTTTTGTTACTTTCTTTGGGTTTATTTACAGAATTTTCTCAATGATTCTATTCTAATTCATTGTTATTGAATGCCCCTTCACTATTGGTTGCTTCCCCTTTTTATAGTATCATCTTAGGGTTTCGGGGTATCATTGATTCCCCTCCTTTGCTCCCTTGGGTACCAGAGCCAATGTTGTGCTAGCAACTTTGGTGGTTGGTCCCTTCCTTGTTTCTTATAATTTTCTTCTTTTGATGCTTTTTCCCCAAAAGCCTCTTGCTGACTTTCCATTATAGGGTGTCCCTAGAAAGTTGACCTCTAATTTCTCTTTCTTCAAGGCTTCTAAACCTCACCTTTTTCAGACTCAGCTTTTTGGCTACCTTTCCTTTTTGTCATTTTTCCAGAGTGAGCTGATTCCATCCCTGCCAGTTTGAAAGTTTTCCCAGCTACTTCCTTTCATGGTTCTTCTTTTTGGGTTCCCCGAGGTACTAGCCCTTTGTTCATGAATATGAGATCTATCAATTGATCAGCAATTCTTTCATATATTATTTCTAACTTTAAAGATAACAAATGTATGTTTTTCCTGTAAATTCTTTCTTTGTCAATTTCTTTTATTATGGAAGTATTATTGAGTATATAGATTTCTTTTGGAATTGGTGGTGAAATGAATTTAAAAAGTATATCTTTTCCTAGCATATTAGTTTTAATTCCTTCATCTGTTGTTAAGAAGGGAAAAAGTAAAGCCATAAAGGGATTTCCTAAAATAATTTTAGAAGAAAGGTCTTTAATTGAAACAAAAACAGTTTCAAAACATATTCCATCGTTACATATGTGAACATTAGATATTTTATAATTAATTATGAACTTTTCTCCATTAGCCTGAGTTAATCTTTTAGATGATTTTTCATAATACTTTAAAGGTATTAGTCATTCTTGTATACAATTCATGTCAACACCTGAGTCTGTTAAAGCAATTTCTGTCAAAGAAAACTCTTTATTAATTACTAAAGTGATTTTTGCATGCCATTTTTGAAAAATTACTCTATCAATTAAACTCAAGAAATTCTGTTTATTGTGAGCATCTTTTTCTAATGAAGGGGGGTCTATCATGGGTTTAGAAAATTTTTTCAAATTTATTATTTCTGCAATATTTTGTTCATCTATGTCTGTGGAATTATCTTCTTTAATTTCTTGTTTTACTATTTTTGCTTATGTCATTAAGTCTTGTAGGGTTACTGGTTTTATGTTTGTTCCATCTTGTTTCATTTTTGTCTTTTCTTTCTTATCTTTTTCTTTCTTAGCTCTTTCTCTTTTTCCACATTCCGTAACATGGTGTCCATATCTCTTACACTTAATACAAGTAATAGGTATGTTTATAGAATCTTTCAATTTAAGTAAATATTCTTTTTTGTCTTTTAAATGATTAGGTAGGTTGTCTATCAATTTTATTATTGTCTTTTTGTTTCCTTTTTCTTTTATTGATTTTGAGTGGGTTGGTTAATTTTAATTCTTTCTTGTTCTTAACTTGGTCATGGACAATTTTTTTTCACAATTTTTTTTCAAAACTTGCTAAGGTAACAACTTGTTATTACAACACACATTGCTTCCACATAAAACCATCACTTATGCCACTTTTGCAATTATCCCAATCACAAGATCCTATGTTAAGAGCTGCGAAAAATATTATAAAAACTAAAAAGTTTTGTTTCCTGGGATTGTTGGTACCAAAACTTTTGAATACACTAGATGGCAAGGTAGAGTTTGAATAAGTTTGATCTAAAATTTAGCTCACTCAACAAAGTGTCTTTCTTATTCATGATTCAGTACAAGCCCATTAGATCTAAGGCTCAGCAGACACATCAAAGTGCCTTACAAGTTAAACAGTACAATACATGCCCTTTAGAAAAGCTCAGCAGACACATCAAAGTGCCTTACAAGTTAAACAGTACAATACATGCCCTTTAGAAAAGCTCAGCAGACACATCAAAGTGTCTTACAAGCTAAACGGACACTAATGAAACAAATCCAAACTTAAACAGTACAAATAACGAACGCTATTACAAAACCATCCAAAACCATAATATGCTTGCACTTCTAGATTGGGGCCTAATCAGGGGCGGAGGGAAGGGGGGGCGAGGGGGGGCAGGTGCCCCCCCTGAACTTTCAATTTTTTTTTTACTGATAATGATAATGTATTGAACTCAACAGACTTATTGGGAACAATTTACAGCTACATGGTTCAGAATTCAACTAACTTAACTAATAGAACTCTAAAACTACTATAATATAAAAGTATTGGTCCCACCTAGTAATGATTAAAAAAAAAAAAAAAAACCTACTGTTAATGCTATATGTCTATACAGAATAGGAATCACAGCAGCCTAATACTAATACAGTATAAAGTATGCCTTCCATCAAATTAAAAAAAAAAAAAAAAAAAATTCTTTTGATTTTTTAAAAATTAAGTAAAGGGGGATATTAAAAAAAAAAAAGTAAAGGAGAATAATTAGTTATTTCATAATTTGTAATTTTGTTAATATAATAAGGGTAAATTTGATAATTCATTTGGTTCAGCACTTTTAAGCTCTGCTTTTCCTCTAAATCTCTCCAAATTTGGGGAATTAAAAATGAGGGGTTAGAAGTAGTTAGAACCCGTTCAAATCCCTCCCACTCATTCCTTAAAAAACATCTAAATAAAGTAATTTAACTTACTCTTTCTCTCTCTATTCTACTTCCTTGTACTCCCCCTCTACCCAAACAAGCTATTAAGAGTTTCTGTTGAGTTTTTAAAAGCATTCAAACTGAGTTTTTAAAAGCATTCAAGTCATTGAGTCACGTTTAAATATTCACAGGTATATTGCGTACTCTTAATATTCATGTTTAAATTTTTTTAGATTAGTTTTTTAATTTCAATCTTATCTTTTAATCTTGCCCCTCCTAACCTAAATTCCTGGCTCCGCCACTGGGCCTAATCATTGCTCTACTCTGAAACAAACCTTTTCCTCATCTGAGAAACAAACTCATAAACCTTTTCTGGTCAGGAAGAGTCTTGGCCACACTCTCCTTCTGCAGGCACCTCTTAGCCCACGTGATAATCTTGGGGCACTCCACCTCTATGTTGATATTTCCTAAGACCTCACAGGCATGGAACCAGCTGTAGAAAGTGATAAAAGAAAGGTCCACATACCCAAATGTTTCACCCCCGAAGTAAGGCTTGTTACCAAGCTCCACCTCCAATGTCTTTAAGATTTCAAAGAATTCCTTCTTGCCTGCCTCTTGCTCTTCTCCTTTTGTGCTGCATACCTTCCTTGAAGCTCCATAAACCTGAATTTTCCACACATTGTATTACTAGGATGAACAATGAAAGAAATGAGTTTCAAATCAAGTCTACTTGGCAAACTGAATATTCCTCTCGACATTAGCAAGTGGGAAAGGCCCATAAATATGTTTTTGATTGTATGATAGAGAGAGACTAGAGGACTGACTCCTAAATTTTATTTTAATTAGTGACTTTTTTTTAATGAAAATTTTAATTAGTGACTTACAAAAAAACCAATGGGTCTTGAACATGACTAATGCTAAGAGAGGGCAGAAATAAGGTTAGAATTTGGTACCCAACAACTACATAAATTGAACATGGTCAGTGAAATGCAAATATTAACCATCAAATTTTCTTTCCTTCTTTTTCTCCCTGCTCTTATTTCTTTCATTTTTTTTTTCTTTTTCTGAAAGACATCTTAGTAATCACTTAGGCGTTTAACTTAATTCACTGCTTACACTCTGCTTTGATCTCTAGGATCTCCTAGGATTGGAAACAAAAACTTGAAATTGAGTGTGAACTGCAGGAGCAGATGTAAGAGACTGAATATTAGTTTTATGTTCAATTTGAATTTCTTAATACTTCTTGTTACACTTCAAAAACGACACTCCTAAATCCATAAATGGTTTCTTGAATTCACAAGGAGAACTACTCTAGTAATGAAACAGGGGCTACTTTAGTATCTTGAAGCAAATTTAGGGCCCGTTTGGTAGAGGAGTTTGAGTAATGTTATTTGTAATTTTTTAAAATACATGTGGATGAAAAAGTGTGTAGAAATGTGTGTAATGTTGTTTAAAAACTGAAAATATGTTGTTTAGATAGTCTACCAAACAGGGCCTTAATCTTCCTCGTATACATGAAATCCTTGGCAAACACCTTAAGGGATAGAAGAACAAGACTCAGTATCTTAGTCTACTCGTCAAATATAAAACTCAAGGAGTTTTAAGATTTAGTCCAAATTCACAACTTCTTTCTTTAATCACAATATTTTATGTAGTTTCATAGAATTCGCAGTTCTTTGGTCAAATATTTTCTAGGGTCATCTTGCATGTCTAATTAAATCATTTCCTTGACATGACCTACGAACTAGTAAATTATTATCATTATCTTTTTAGTATAATTTAAAAAAAAAAAAGAACTAGTAAATTATAATAGAATTTAAACATTCCAAATAACATTTTTAAAAAAGAAATCAAGCGAATCCAACCTCATAAACATAAACTAAAATATTTCAACTAGTATTAAGTATTAACTGAACATTAAAAAACTAAAATAAAACAACAAAAAGGGTTAAATGTATGAGACACCCATGAAAACCGAGAAATTAAAAATTAACTTTGAATCATATACTCTTTTTTTTTTTTTTTTAATAATAATATTTGAGCTTCCTAAGAAAAATAAATACATAATATTTGGGGATTAATTTATTTATTCGAGAAATATAAATATTTAACTGCTTAAGAATAATGCTAAAGCTCAGACATATTTCTTAAACCCAAAATGGAAAGAAATTAAAATAGCAAAAAGAAAAGGACAATGAAAAGAAATTGCAGAAAAAGGTACCTTCTTATCAACAAAATCGGCCCAGAACCTGGCTTGAGCTCTCTGGTAAGGATCAGAGGGAAGCAATGGAGACTTATCATTCCA
Source organism: Quercus lobata (assembly GCF_001633185.2). Taxonomy (NCBI): domain Eukaryota; kingdom Viridiplantae; phylum Streptophyta; class Magnoliopsida; order Fagales; family Fagaceae; genus Quercus; species Quercus lobata. The sequence continues at coordinate 71,172,573 of NC_044907.1, read as the reverse complement.
GACCTCGTCTATGTACTGAACAATGATGAGGGACTCACACACAGGCTTCCCGTTGTGGATGAGAACTGGGATCTGCTTGTTAATGGGGTTCATCTCTAATAGCAGTGGGCTCTTGTTCTTCAAGTCTTCTTCCTTGTACTCATACTTGATACCCTTCTCAGCCAGAGCAATCCTGACTCTCATCCCAAACACGCTAGGCCAGAAATCCAACAGAACCACCTCGTTCCCCATTGTCACAGAACTCTAGGTGTTGAAGCAATGAGAGAAATGCAAAGATAAGTGGCAAAGAGACTTTGAAGAGAGAGTCGGATTTTTTTTTTTTTTTTTCCCCACTAATATTCACTAATATTACAAGGAGAATGTTAACAAGCACCGGAGTCTCCTTCTTGGATCCCACTTAAATAAAAAATTTGAGTAAATTAGTGCAAAAACATGACATGACATTGTAAGGAAAATTTGGACGGATTTGCCCTCCTAGTATGGGACACGGCTGGCACTACTGAGGGTTCTTTTTTCTTTGCATAAAATTGCCCTCTTATCACATTTCCTTACCTTTCACTTTTTATTTTCCACCAAATCTTATTTTACTTAGACATGGCAAAACTCTGACTCGACCCGAAAAATATCCGATCCGAATCTGATTTTTTTTTGACCCGAAGCAAAAACGGGTTGACCTGTGACTCGACACATGTTTTTTACGAGTCAACCCGACTCGACCTGCGACCCGACCCGAACCCGAACCATTTTTTTAAAACTTTTTTTTTGGGTAAAAAAAAAAAAGTGAAATTAAGACAATATTGGTTTAATTGTTTATTGTGAGTTTTAAGGAAACAATTGATACATTTACATAACTGCATGCAAATTAATTGAAAAATAAATGGTTGAGCATTCTGTAATGAGTAAAGATTTTTAGATATCAAATAACAAAGTACATGCCAAGATAATCTGGTTACAGTAAAATTAAAAACAGATTTAAAATTATAGATATGTGTGAGACACATTCACAAGTGTAAAAATAGTAAATCCAAAGTATCAAATTAGCGTAAATTATGAATGCTTAGATCTATTTTTTAACAATTTATATTCAAAATAAACGGTTTTTCAAAATAAATTATGATATTTCCTAAAGTGTGTGCTGGGCAAAATTTGCTATTTAGACTGAATTTAGAAATTTTTTTGGAGAATAGCATGCGCGTCAAACTAATTAGTTAGTTGGACTATTTTTGGAACTCTAGTTTGCCAAACTCGATTTTGGGCTGGAAAGCAAACCCTATAGTGGCGTTTTTTTAGTTCCTATAGCAGCGTTTATAGAAAACGCCACTAAAAAAAATGCCACTATAGTTTGAATTTTGGGCTGGAACTCAAGTTTGCCAAACTCGAGTTCCAAAATCAGTCCAACTAACTAAATAGTTTGACGCGCATGCTGTTCACAAATTTTTTTTTTTTGAAAACAGTCTAAATACCAAATTTTGCCGTGTGTGCTGCTTAACAATGATATGATCTTCATAAAAAAGACTATGTATAAATAAGTAAGTAATCAAACTTTAATGTATATCTCAAATTGAAATAGAGTGTCAATCACAATTGATAATAGATTATAAAATTAATTTTTAAAATTGTAACTTTCTTATATGTTTTTATTCTTTATCAAATGAGTTATCCAATAAGTCATTTGTAATTTTTTTTTGGAATGTTGATATTGTGTAAAAATAAAACTTGTATATTTGTTTTACTTATCTTTGTGTTGTTTTGGTTTAGATAGCAATGTTAGGATTTGTATAATTTTAAAATTATTGAATGAGTATTAATAAGTTTAACTGAGTTTATTCTTGATATAAGTAGTGAATTCAAAATAATGCATTTTACATCAAGTAATATGTTGCATAACTATCTAAATGACAAATACATATTGTTTTCTTTATAAAAAAAATAAAAAATAAAGAATTTCATGTGAAAAATACGGGTCAACCCGACTCGAACCCAACCCGACCCGCCTGTTTTGCCATGTCTATTTTTACTAATATTTTATCATCCACTTTCTTTCACTTTACCAATATTTTACCATCCACTTTTTTTCACTTTACCAATATCAAATTAAATTTCTTCTCCTTTACCAATATCAAAAAAAAAGAAAAGATGAAAAAATGTCACTAAAAGATTAAGAAATAATTAAACAAGTTACCACTATTGTATTTTATTTGATTCATAGTTATTTATAAAAAATAGGTTAAAATTAATATGTTGTTAATTTTTATTTTTGATACATGTATATTGTAGCACTAATGGATGGAGATGTAGTTTCAAAAGATTGCTTTGACTTAAATGAATCACTTCATGAAGGTATTATAATTTTATTTTATTTGTGATTTACATTTCATTTATCATAGAAGATTTTTAAACTCTTGTTTTTATATAGCACCAAAATTAATATGATGTTAATTTTTATTTCTAATACATGTATTATAGCATCAATGGATGAGAATGTAGTTGCAAGTGAGAGTCACTACTTTACTCTAAAATATTGTTTTGACTTAAATGAACCCCTTCAAGAAGGTATTATAATTTTATTTTATTTATAAATTTACATTTCATTTATCATAGAATATGATGTTTATATTTTAAACTCTTGTTTTAAAATATAGCACCAATGGATGACAATGTAGATGCAAGTGAGGCTCATTAATTTGTTCCAATGGATTGTTTTGACTTAAATGAATTATCTCAAGAAGGTATTATTATTTTCATTTTATTTGTAATATATAATTCATATATCACATAATATGATGTTGATTGTTTTTTTAATTTTTGTTTTAATATAGCACAAGTTGATGATGATTTGATTGCAAGTGGGGTTCATGGAAGTGTTTCAAAGAATTGTGTTGAATTAAATGAGTTTCCAAATGATGGAATAATTGATTGGAATGAATGTCCAATAGATAAAATGGGAGAACATGAAGATATAAACTCAATAGAAAATGAGTTTGAGCCTTTTGTTGGTTAATGTTTTTCTAGTGAAGAGGAAGCTTTCATTTTCTATAAAAATTATGCAAATCAATATGGTTTTACAATTCGAAAAGGTCATACTGAGAAAAAAAAAATGAGAAATAGTAAAATGTGATTTCTTTTGTCATCGACAAGATAAACAACCACTAAAAATAGTGGATCCATCTAAGGAGCAAAGAAATAGGAAGTTTTTAAAATGTGGATGTAATGCTCATTTAAGTATCATTTTGCGAAAGTCATTTGATATTTTTCCTTGAGAATGGCATGTCAATAAGTTTGTTGTAGACCACAATCATGATTTGTTCTCCCCTTCAGAGGTGCGATTTCTTCCAGCCAATCGAGTTATCACTATAGATGATGAAAAACGCATTTTCTTATTGAAAAAAGCTGGACTTTCAACTAGAGAGGTAATGCGTGTTATGGAACTTGAGAGGCATTTGAAACATGGACAACTTCCATTTTTTCAAAGGGATATTCGTAATCTTTATGTGAAAATGAGAAGGAAGAATGCAAATAATGATGCTATGGATCTTATACAATTTTACAAGGTTGCTAAAGAAGAGAACTCTAGATTCCAATATGCATTTACAACCGATGAAGAAAATAGATTGGAACATATTTTTTGGTCACCTTCTCATTGTTTTGATTGGTACCAAAAATATAGAAATGTGGTTGTTTTTGATACTACTTATAAGGTGAATGCTTATTATATGCCTTTTGGTATTTTTGTTGGTGTCAATAATCATGGAAAGACAATTCTCTTTGGTTGTGCACTTCTTCAAAATGAAACAACAAGTGCCTTTCGATGGCTAATGAAGGTACATTCTTTGTCTTATAAATTTGTACAATTATTTTTTAAATTTTATTTGATTAATTAGTAGAATAATTACGTATATCGTTTGAAATATTTTCATGCGTTAGCAAATTTGTATTTGATTAGCAGACTTTTGCATGCTTAATGAGGAATCAACCCAAGACAATTTTGACGGACCAAGATTCATGGATTATAGAGACAATATCAAAAGAATTGCCAGCTACAAAGCATGCCTTTTGTATATGGCATATTACCGCTAAATTTAGTGGTTGGTTTACATCAATTCTTTGTAATCAATATTCAAATTGGTGCATGAATTTCTATGAGTTATACAAGTTAGAGTCATGTGAAGATTTTAACAATCAGTGGCTTCAAGTTATAACAAAATATGACATGCTCTCTAACAAACATGTAATTGGTTTATATTAAATCAAGCACTTTTGGGTACCATGTTACCTTCGTGGGCATTTTTTTGGTGGAATGACAACAACCGGAAGATCGGAAAGTATAAATGCATTTATTAAACGATTTGTTAGTTCTCACACAAACTTGATCCAACTCATCAAACAAGTAAGTCATTATTTACCATTGATTTCTTTTGTTGTATAATTTTTTTTTTTTTTGTAAATATTTCTGGTCTTCATGTGTCATACAAAAGTTTTTAATTTATTTTACTATTTGTAATTTTAGGTTGATCTTGCCATTGAAGATATTGAACAAACACAATCACACGATACGATGTTGGAGACATATAGAGGTTCTTCTTTAAGATCATTGTCACCATTAGAAGACCAAGCATAGTGTTTTGACACCCTATGCTTTCAAGATTTTTCAAGAGGAATTTGGGAGAGCAACACAATATTTGGTGCTTCAAGAAAATGGTATTGAATTTGTGCTACAATATTATAAAGATGAAACTAGTCAAGGGCACAAAGTATTATGGGATGGTAAGATGACATATTATAGTTGCAAGAATTTTGAATTTTGGGGTATACTTTGTCGTCATGTACTTAGTGTATTCCTTCATAAAGATTATTACCAAATTCCATCCTTGTATTTACCACCACGTTGGTGTCGTGAAGCATCATTAAGTGAAAAGGAATTGCTAGTGGTGGATGATGAAAATTTAGTGGATAAGGAAAATATGGTTGATGCTAATGTTAATTACTTTTACTTCTCCTTTTTTTCTCAACCACACGTATCCCATCACCCTTACACTTATCTTCTCTCATTCTTTATGCTTCTCCTTTCTCATCTTTTGAAATTTTTATGTTCTCCCATCCGAAACTCTTGGCTCAACTTCCTTGTCTTCTATTTTTTTTTTCACAGCTTTCTTTTCTAACTCAGCTCATCTCCTCCTTGATTTCCCCTCCATCGACCCAGTTCATCTCCCTCAAAAATTTTTTATGTTCTCCCATATGTTCTTATGGGTTTTTTTTTGGATGTATTGATGTTGTTGTTTTTCTGTGAGATGGCTTTTTTTTTTTGGATGTATTGATGTTAATTGTTTCTTGTGAGATAGTTTTATTTTTTTTGGATCTACTGATACTTTGTTGTTTCCTGAGGATTGTGATTTTCGTTTTTTTTTTTTTTAAATATTTTTTTATGTTGGTTGTTTCCTGTGAGAGGATTGTGATTTCAGTTTTTTCTTTTTTGTAAGATGTTTGGTGTTGTTTTCCTGCGAAAGACGCATGAGTTTTCAAATTTTCCTGTGTGAGACGCTTAACTAGGCTTGAGTTGGTGAGAGACATGAAAAAGGGTATTTTGGTCTCTTTGTTCATTTTTCTTTTTGCCTATAAAGCTGACCCACATCTGATAAAAAGATACGTAAAGCTATGTAAAAGACTGCAAAAAAGCTGGGTATTAACGGGCATCGTAAGGTGCCCGTTAACACGACCCATATTACAAAAGCAAATAAATAGTGCACCAAGCTCTGCAGCCTATATTCCTGGACTCTTTCGCACTCTGGACGATGTCATTGCTTTCGTCATATAATTTATCACTTTTGCATTTCTCACTTTTCATTGCGTGTTGACTATTGAGTCCCTCAGTATTTCTAGCCTTTCATTGGGTGTTGAGTCTGTCAGTCTGCATCTCTTTTACTTTACTTTAAAAACCAAAAAAAAAAAAAAAAAAAAACCAAACAAAATAGACGTGACCTTTTTCTATTTCTAGAAATTTCGTTGTCCTTGCTTCCGAGGGTCGTTTGGTAATGTTGTTTTAATAACATTTTTTGTATTTTTTAAAAATATGTAAAAAATGTGTGAAAATTCATGTAATTTTGTTTAAAAACTGAAAACATATATTTAAACACATGTACCAAATGGCCTTGTCTTTAGTTATTGTTTTGTTTGAGAAATCGAAATGTATATTAATTCATAAAAGCTCAGTGGTCAAGTTCCATTCACATACATCTAAAATTTAACCAAAAAAAAAAAAAATCTAATAAAAATTTACTTTTATTTTTTATTTTTCACAATCGTCTTTCAAAATATCTACATTACACCATTTATTATACACATTATTTTATTTAAATAATAATTTTTATTCTTTTATTAATATTCTCTCCATTAAAATATATCTCTTATCTCAAGTCTCTCTCTATTCATGTCTCTTCATCTCCTTCCTCAACTCTTTGCTTCTCTCATATACCAAATCCATGCCACTCTCACACATGGAGGCGAGGAGATCCGACAACGATGACGACAACTCTGAGGTCATATCGGTTGCATCTTCGACAATTTTTCTGTTGGGTTTGGTTTTGAATCTTCTGATTTCATTTTGGTTTGGATTGGTTTTGAGTTGGGTTTGGGATGAGTTTTTTGGTGGGTTTGGGTTGATTTTGGGCTGTAGTGGCAGTGTTGGTGGTGCTTGGTTGTGGTGTTGCTAGTGGTTATTGGTGGTTGGGTCTTCTTCTTCTTCTTCATGTTGAAGAGACTGAGGAAGAGAGAGATTGAAGAGAGCAGAGTTGAGAGAAAATAAATAAATAAAAAAGCGGTATACACGGCTATAGTAACCGTGTAAATATACAATTACTATAGCAATTGTGTATATTAACACAACAATAACTTGACTGATGTGGGACAATTTTAGAAGATATTGTTTAAATTTTGCACCCATTGAATGACCCCTTGTGATAGAAATTAATTAGCCAAGTTATTAATTAATCAGCCAAGTTATTAATTAATCAATTTATCATGCAAACGCGTGGTAGCACAAACAAATCACCAATAAACTAATAACGCAGCGGAAAATAAATAACACGATGATTTGTTTACGAATGGGGAAAACCTAACGGAAAAAACCCCACCGGGTGATTTTCAGGTCACCACTCCCAAAATTCCACTATTATCACAACAAGCGGTTACAAGTAAAGGAATTCCAAGTACCTTACCAACCTACAGTTGAACCTTTACCCCAATACCTAATTGAACTTGTTCTGTAGTGACAGTTCCCCTTTCAGATGCACGACTCCCAAGCACGTGACTAACCAATTGCGCGGATCCCAATACGCGACTTCAATCATCAACTAAGAAGGTTGTTGGTTGCAAAGTTCTTCAGTTCATCCACACGATGAAGATCAAGAAGATGCTTGGTCACAAAACCCTACGTTGCACATACACAACAACTTCTTCAGGAGAAAGAGATGAACTAGGGCAAGAACTTCGTCTCCGATCACAATTTGCTTGAATAGAGTTTGCTCAAAGCTTGTGCAACTTGTGAACTGTTTGATGGCTCTTAAAACAATCCTTTTATATGTCTAGGATTAGGAGAAAAGAAGGCCCAAAGACATATTCACGGATCCCAAGAAAATTAGATTTGAATTCTGAAAATCTTAAATCTCGACGGATAGGAGGTGTCGAGCACACTGAACTTTGAACAGCTTTCTTTAGCTCGATAGATACAACTGTCGAGTTTTAATGAATTTGCACTATCAACTTGTTTTCTTGGACAGACTTGAAGGCTATAACACTTGAAGGCTATAACACTTGATCTTGAAACATGGTTTTTTGAAGTATTTAAACACATCCTAAATCTACCAAAGTACAAGTAAAGTACATTTTGTCAAAGGATAAGCCAATTACATAAAGTCATGACATATGTTCTTAACATGTGAAACACATATGTCCTAACAATCTCCCCCTTTAGCAATCCGTGACAAAACCACAACAAACAAATGAACATATGAGAGAAGTCATAAATCACTCAACTTATATTCACTTGTTAAATACAATAAAATCTATTCTAACACAAACTCTTGAAAAACTTTGCAAGAAGAGAGTTTATGGCAAGTAGACTTTAACAACCTGTATTTCTGAAATACTTTAAAACAAAACTTATCAAGGTATCTTTTTGTGAAATAGAAATAATAGATTGCATACAAATATAAGAAACATGTGTATTAAGGGAGAAAAGAACAACACATGAAGGGGTAGGTAAAAGAAAAACATACATCAATATAAAGAAAGAGATAAATACAATGTATGTCTATAAATGGTCACAAAACCTCATGTACAAGAGTTATGTATCTAAAAAGAAAGAAAAAAAAAGATATATACTATCCTCACTACATCCCTCAAAATGTATCAACCCCCTAACAAAAAATGGCCCTATACTAACTCTCCCCCTACGACTGACTACTCTCATATCAAAACTACTCCCCTTTTTTGTCACAAGTGACAAAGGGTTAGAGTGTCAAGTAGACATCTCATCGGTAGAGCTAGCATCTCCATCAGCATCATCCGAAGCATCATCATCATCACCATTAGCATCATCCTCATCCTCAGAATTAGATGCCACGGGAGAAGGTGGTGAAGGAGTAGCCTCAGGAGCAAAACCACCTATGGACGCCTGTCGCTATGCAATACGACCGACACGAACGTTCACCTGATACAACTCTGTAAAGAGTGTATCTAGGCAAGCATCCATGTACTGTAATTGCGCCATGATGTCTCCTAAAGTCACATCACCCGAAGAAGAGGGAGGAGCGGATGTGGATGGAGCAGAACGGGATGGAGCTGAATGGGAGGGAGGAGTTGCTGAATCCGACTGCCGCGACCGAAGCTGGGCCTCGCTACATTTAACGGTAGCGTAATCTATGGCACACATGATGGTGAAATGATCGGAAGAGGGAAAAGGAACGGAAAAGTGGCGTAAGATCCTCGTGATAGTGGAAGGAAAGATGAGCTTATCACGGGACGCCGAATTTAGATGAACATCTATAATAGACAGAATGAAATGAGAAGGGAAATCTATAGTAAGTTGCTTAAGAAGAGATAACAAAAATCGAGCACGAGGCTCTGTAATGGAGTTATAGTGAGAGAGTGGATGCAAAACAAAGGTCATCACCATGTTCATGAATCTAGGACCTTTAGCAAAAGGTCGACATGGTGTAAACAGACGCTCACCCCAAGCAGAAGGGCGCTCACAAAAAGCAGACATGAGCTTATCCCTAGACACAGTCCTCAGACGCTCACAACTAGGATAGTCAGGAAACTCTATCCTAGGGACCCAAAGCACATCCGCAACAAGTTGCGGTGTGATAGGAATGTGCGTACCTCGAACGCGAGTAAAGAAAAGAGATACTAAACGATCAATCCCGTGCATGTTGGAGTAAAACTCCTAGATAAGCATGAGAGGATAGATGACCAGGACGTCACACAGTGACTCCCATCCCCTACTGTGAATGACAGAGGGAAGGCCGGTGTCGGCAAAGTCTGACAAAACGACTTGGCATTCTGAATGAATGCCTCGTCTAGAAAAGTTTTCCGAAAATGCCTTAAAGGCATCATCATCACGGAATCGAATATGAGATAGAGTAGGATCAAATGATGAAGAAGCTCCAGAATGAAGAGGGTTCTGGGCAAGAGTGGATTTACGCTTAGGTGCTATAGACACGACTAACGTAAACAGAAAGAGAGGGAGAGAAAGAAAGACAATAAGAAAAGTCCCAAGCAATTTCAAGTATAACAAGTATTACAAGGGCATGGCTATAGCTCCAGAATCTAGATTGAATAACGAGAGAGAGGAGAGTTTCTAAAAGTAAAAGGTACAGATTTATATTTTTAATTTTTTAAGGAAAAGTGTGGATCTTTGTGAAGAATGAAATTAAAATATGCATGACTGGGTCGGGTATCTAAAGAATGCCTTGCACCTAAAAATAAAAGTCTCTAAAGGATAAGAACTGGGTCGGGTGTTTACAAAAAAAAAAATTGCATCAACAGTGACCATCATAAGGAAATTGCATGTCCTACAACGCCTTCATCACTTTATTTGAAAAACTGGATCGTCAAAACTCTACTAGTCATAGCAGAATGATTAAAAAAAAACTGGCCATAGTTGGGAGCTGATGACGACTAACAGACAACAGTGTCATCAAAAATAGCTAGTAACAAAATATATAAGTTGCTCGAAAATTCAGCTTCAATGTTCTTGACTTAGTCTGGAAATTCCCAGCTAAGAAAGCCAACATGTCAAACCTTGCCTTGCTATTCAAGCAGTGGCAAAAAGCTCTAGTGCATGATGCTAAGAATCAAGTAGAAAAGCATGTTTTCATTTCACTTCTGCGGAATATTATGCAACGATATTAATCATTTTTAGAGATCTGCGGTTCTAGTACATCCATGCATGGGCTTATTGAGATTGTGACATGTGGTTAAAAGTGGACATGTGTTACAATTTCAATGGGTCCAGACACTGGACCAAAGCTTTATCCATTTGTAAATATCCATACCAACTAGAAGAATAGACCCACTTCATATAAAATTTGAAATCTAAAACAATAAATTAATGTGAGGCTTTTTATATTTACATACCAATTAAATAAATTATTTAATACTAATCAAAATAATATAAATTGATTAATTTCATATAAAAAAAATCAAATATCACGGTTCAAGTATAGAAATATTTAGTAAAAAGAAATGAAAATTTATCATTATTTTAAAATAGATATTGACTTTTATCTTAGATAAGGCTATACATAATTAAGTAAAGTTGTGATCTAATTTTCACTTTTGATTTTGGTTGAGAGAGAGAGAGAGAGAGAGAGAGAGAGAGAGAGTTTGATGTGTGGCCATTGAGAAATTATGTGGTCAATGTTGGCAATTTATTGGTTTATTAAAGTTAAAACCTTAAGCTACTAAAGGGAATTAATCAATTTCATAGATGACTTTTTTATATAGAAAGTTTCAACCTATGGCGTTCGTTCCTGATGATAGCTCTTTATTTTTAGACCAAGACATTAATCGATTTTTGGTGTAGGTGGGAATTAAACTCCAAAATTCTTATTTAATCATTAGAGACTTTATTAGTTGAGCTAACTAGAACTCACCATCGTAGATGATTTGAAACATCATTTGGGTTTCACTTGTAATAAGGGTATTTTCATAATAAGATCAAGATTCTTGAATGACAGAGCCCATCAAGGAAAAGGAATTGTACTGACAATAAAAGCCGACGGCCTCAAAGGAACTATCGGCCCCAAAGAAACAGTTGGTCTCAAAAGAATTTGTTCGAGACCTCGTACCCTACGCTAGCAAGAGGCCGATGGCTATGCCCAGACGGGCAAATGAGAAGATGTTGGGAAGAGTATTGCACAAGCTTTGATTTGAGGGGTCGGTTATGAAATTTCACAATATATGCTTTAACTCACAAAGAAGTGGAAAGTGGGATTTTTTCTTGAAAATGGTTTAAGGTACCGCTTTCATGTGCTTGTAACTGATCAAATAGGAAGCCAAAAGAAACAAAATAGATAAGGTCAAAAAAATTGACATGGCAAGCTTTCCATAGACACCTAATTTGAGCAAAACCGGGATTGGGAAGGTCACGATCCAAATGGTTGAAAGTGGGAAGATTGCCTGCATCTGAAAGTCATCTGCACAGAAGTTCAAATCATGTAAACTTGATTTCATTGGAAAGAAGTCTTCAGTAAAATTCCAACAGTACCAAGTACCAACAATGCACAAAACGAAAAGATCTAAATGGCTGTCAAAAAGTTAATTGGAAGTTAACTGATTGACTGAAGATCAAAATGTACAAAACCAAGAATTGAGTCGCATGGAGCAGGAAAGCTCTTGGGCATTTTTCGAACCTAGGAAATATATCGTACAAAACCATGGTCCTGCATCAAAAGAACACAAACCTACCATCCCCAACTTATGAATTTTGACAACTTTAATATGTACATGATGCTCAATAGCTAAAGAGAGATACACAGAAAACTAGGATCTAAGTGCTCTTATATGGCGGTGGTTTGTTGATATTGGAAACTTCAAGGAACTTGCTATTAGAACCACTAGTTTGCATCCTTTTGGATTTAGGAGCTTGTTAATTTTTAAGCATACCACTTTTGATGGAATCCTCCACTTGCATGCCCACTGCTATTAATTTTTTTTTTTAAATTTTTTAATTTATTTTTGGACAATAATGGGAAAATAGATGATTGTGATAACTGGGCAGAAGATTCTTTATAATCATCTGAATTTTTTCTTTTTCACCAGTTCTTACAGTCATTTGGATAGTCTACCCTCCATCTACCAATGAAAGCTATAAATGTCTCATGTGTATCTTGTTCGTAGTCTTAAGGTCCCTTTGAGTAATATTGTAACCATAGTATTGTACTAATATTGCTTAGCAAGCTCTATGTAGATGTATTCCTAATTTCTTGCCCTCATATCTTCCAAAGTTAATGTTATGTTTTAGTAGTGGAAAATTCCATGATGTGAAAATACTGTTTGCGTTGTCATGTTGAATAACAAGTATAAGATTAAGTGTTCAAGATTCAGCTTAAGAGAAGACAATTTTTGTAATCTCAACTAACCTTTGATCGAGGCTCAAAACACTCTCGATTGATCGAGAATAGCATCACAAAATAATAAGATAGAAGAAGATTCTATAATCTTGATTGACTCTTGATCGATTGGGAAATTAGATTTTTCTTGAGCGTTTTATTTGAAGTTGGTTGTGTTTTACTAAACACTATTTGGGTCACATATAAAGACTTGTTATACTAGACTTCATACAACTAAGAGGCAAACTTTTTAGAGTTATCTATATATAATATCTAAAAGTTGAAATGTGAAATTTATTGTTGTTATGCTCTTGTTGAGCCATATCAAGGTAGCATTTCGATCCATTTAGGTCCAATTTGGTCCATTCAGTCCATTATAGTCTACTTTGATTCATTCGGTCCAAATCAACCCAATTATATCTCATTTTGTCCATTCAATCTACTTTAGTCAATTCAGTCCACATTTTCAAGTCTTAATCCTTAAGTTTCTGAAAGACCTTTCTTTGAGGCATATAAAGCTCATGGAAATCCTCGGTGAACTAGAAAAAATGATCTTGTATGGTTGTGGTAATTTGTTGATGTTGAATACTTCAGGAGACTTCTTGTTCGAACCTTTAGAATTTAAGAGCTTCTTCATTATTTAGTATATCACTATTGATAACATCCTCCACTTGTGTGCTAACTGCGAGTAATGCTTTAGAGTGAGGCAAAGTAATGGGCAAATATATGCCTAATAATTGGGTAGAAGATTATTTATAATCATCAGAATTTGTTCTTCTTCATTAGGTCTTATAGTCATTTGGTAGCCTTTGCTCTCCATCTACTAATGAAAGCTGAAAAGGTCTCCTTGTATGTGGTTTAGTAGTCTCTAGGCCCTTCCCTGTGATCCTTGCAACAAATTTGGAAATAATCTGGGAAACAGTGGCATTTGGAGCTCATTGTACTCTGAATGTAAATTACCAATCCAACAATTGAAAAAATTAGCAAAAAAGATTATAGATCCATCCTCCTCCTCAGGATCTTCTTTTTCTACCTTGGGCTCATTATTTGTCATAAACACTTCTTCTAGACCAAGGTCAGACAAGTCTAGATCAGAATCCTCAATTATTGGGAGCACAAAAGGTTCTCTTGAATCTTCAAGGGTGAGGGTTTTGAGAAAGGATGAAATTGGGTTTGGGGGGTCAAGATCCACAGCCAACATATTCATATCTGGAGGTCTTGAAGAAGCACCTACAGTTGGATATGGGGTTAGTATACTGGTTCTTTGTCCTTTTTCATAGGAGAAGATTCATTTTATGGGTTAACCTATGGTTCTGGTTGAGGTGGAATTGAATATGTTATGCCAGGGAAAATTCCACTTGGTTTAAAAGGATTATGATTAGGATGTGTCATGACTAGTGGTTGTAGGTTTTGGTAGGGAGAAGTTGGTGAAAATGGTGAGGTCAAGGGCATGGACAGGTCTTTATATAGTGATTGTCAAGGTTGGTAAGGCTTATAAACATGCATCAGAAGAATCTGAGTGGCTTCCTTCTGTGAACCTTCCATGGTTTGAAGTTGTAGTAACAACTGTTTTCTTTCTTTTTCTTTTTGTCCAATAAGAGGAAAAGAGATAGACAAGTCTTTAACTATGGAAGCATTTGTTGCTAACTCCTATTCAACCATCCTGATTTTCTTCTTCAAATCTTCAATAAGAGAATTTAAGGATGAGAAGGTATGAGTAACAACCTCAGCCATCTTTTGTTGATCATCAAGAATCTTTGAAAGGACTTGGTTTTGTGCCACATCATTTGCTGCTTGCCAGTTTAAAGCTGCTTTTGCCAAAGAGACCTGTTTCTTGGTTCCATTTGGATTGGTTCCAACATGATTTTTGATTTTCCAAACATGTTTTGTGTTGATTTGGGGATGATCAAAACTTTCAAGAGGAGGATAATTCTGTGAGTAGGAAGTTGAACTATGATCAAACATATAACAAGGGTAAAGGGTTCTATGTTTGAGTTTGTTTGGTAGAAAAAGATTGGTATTTTGATATTTGGGGAAGGACTTTCTGGTAGTATGGAATCAATGGAGGTTTCAGATTTTGATCATGATTTTTTGCACATGGTGGGGAAGGAAGGGTTTTTTGCTTTCTGGTTCTAGGATAAAGAACGTAATAATCAAACTTTGTAAAGGGTTTTCCAAGGAGGTCAACTTTTGGATCTCCTACTTCATATCTTTCTTTGAGTATTTGCTGGGAAGATTTTTTCTTTCTTCTAGAATAGTCTTCTTCAAAAACTCCTTCTTCTTGGCAATCAACACAAGAACAAATATCCCACCATATGTGACTAGAAGGTGATTTTCCTTCGTAACAGGGCTTTCCATCTTCTCAAAATGCCTTAATTTTAAGACCATCTTCACAAACATGGGACACCGGTTGGAGCATAACAATTTGAGTTGGAAAGACCGTTACATCTTTCTTCTTTGGTGAAGCTGTCAAGAATCATGTCTCAACTTCGCCATTTGCTTTTCTGATAAAAAGAGTATCATTTGACTAGATTAGTTTAGTCGCCTGATGAAGCATCTCATATTTCGTAATCCATGATTTTGGAAAGAGAGAAGTCATCTAGTCTCTGTTGAGTTGTCTTGGAACAAACGTACACATAGGTGTCATTTCTGAATCAACTTGAATATAAAGCATCATTGGATTTGGCTATTTTTGGAATCGCCATGTGAAAAGCATGATTCTGAAGTCTATAAGCAAGCTGGTAATGAAGTGTAGCAGCAAATGTGTCTTGCACTTGAGAGGCTCCTGTAATCTGGACTTGTACTTTGAGAGCATCACAGAGGTGAGGATCTTTGAGAGACATATTGAAGTTAGGAAAAAGTGTGACAAAAACTGTTCCCGTATTTAAAGTAGTTTGGATTGTTCCTATGACAGCATTTTAATATTCCAAGAATCTAGAATCAAGGAGTGAAATTTTAGATACTACAGGGAGTCCCTTTCTTCCATGGAAAGTTAGCGCCAACCTTACTGCACCAAAATGAAGGTGTGTGTATCCTTGTTTTTGCCATGGAATTACAAATTCTCTAGGAAGGGCAAGGGTAATGAAATTTTCTGTTTCACTTGCTGGAATATTATACTGGTCAAACTTGGAAGCTTGGACATATTCTTTTACAGTAGAAGGTTGGGAAGGACTTAAAAGCTTTTTTATGGATTGTTTGAAAGAAGCTTGGGGTTTATCATACACAGTATAAGGATTTACAATAGGAAAGTTAGTAATAGGGATCTTACTATCTTCAGGTACATGGGAGATTTCATACAAATAATCTAACCTGTTTGCAGTGGATTTACGAAGGGAAAGATCAAAGGCAGGTTTAGTGGTATTAGTAACTTCTAAAGATGAATTTGCCATGATAGTTTCTTCTAGAAAGACCTATTTACCAAAGACCTAATAGGACTAAAACGCCAACTCTAGGCTGAAACGTCCACAAGGTAAGTATGGAAAACAAGGTTCTTTAAGGATTTTAAAAGCAAACTCCTTAGTGTTCTACTTGATTATCAAATCTAGTGTTTTGATGTGATTAATATAGAGGATCCACGTATTGTGGCAACAGTAAATCACAGAGCATACTAATCAGGACAATAATCAAAGCACACTAATCAAAGGAGGGAGAAACAAATCACTGGCTCTGATACCAACTATTACTATTACTATTGAGAGAAAGACCAAGAAACGAGAGAAAGAGGATGTAAGAAGATTATGGAAAATGGTTAATAACATAGATTACTAAGAAGATATAAAAAGATAACATGAAAATATGGGATAGAGCACAACACAAGATACAACAAGCTAAGAGATATTATAAGATTCAACAGCTTTTTTACATTAGACATAAGAGACACTGATGAACATCTTACAAAGACTGATAATCCTACAAGAACTTTTAAGGGTTTTATTTCTTTCTTCACTTTTCCCTTTACAAAGGCACCAGAAATATTCAAGGAATAGGGTTGACTTCCTCCTCATGCTTTTCAGAAATAGCATGAGAGCAATAACCATGATTTGTGGGTCTTTGTTGTTGGGAGGTTGGATTATGAAATGGATGTCTTCCTCAGTTGGATTTGGATGGTAACCATAGTTTCCATAATGCAGTTCGATCATGGGTTCATGCTTGGTAGACTTTAAGAGTGGATATCTCATGTATTTGGGTATGGATTATATGGTGGACTAGGAAATGGGTTTGGATCCAAACTGTTACGAGGATGAGGGAATAGGCTATGTGTCAAGTTAAATGGTGGGCTTGATAATGATCTAGCTAGGGATGTCTCTAGGTAAACAAATGGTTAGAATATTGGTTGTTGACTCAATTGTTTGTAGGGGTAATTGAGATCTAATTGGATTGGGCTAAGATGTTTAAGCTTGAAGTATTTGTGTTGGGGTAGGGGTTTGAGCCTTGGATTAATCCTTCAATAGTTTGGCTTGACTCAAATTGACCTTAAAACAGTGATGTTGGAGCCCATTGAATTGAATTGAAAATTGTGAACCAATGTTCTTGAATCTGTGTAACAGCTAAAGGTAAATTTTTATTTTTATTTTTTCTTATATGTGTTTTGTTTTTTTAGAAAATTTTTTTTATCATTTTATCATATTTTTTAATTAAAAAGACCCAAAAAAAAAATGTTCACTATTTGGTGAATGAGTGGGTCACCTTGGCGGAGACCTCTCGAAGGATAGATGTTTTGTGAGCAACACTGTTGATGAGGACAGAGTATGATACCGATGTGATGTATTGCATGACCAAGTTAATCCATCTATTGCAAAACCCCATTTTTTCCATAACCTTAGATATGAAACCCCATTCAACCCTATCAAATGCATTACTCATGTCAAGTTTGATGGCCATAAAGCTCTCTTTCCCTAATGTTTTGTGATCTAAATAATGCATCAACTCGAAAGCCACTAGCACATTATCTGTGATGAGCCTATCAGAGGTGAAGGCATTTTGATTCTTTGATATAATGTGGGGTAGGAGAGCTTTTAGATGGTTGGCAAGAATTTTAGAAATGAGCTTATAAACTACATTGTATAGGCTAATGGGGTGAAAGTCAGTCATTCTTTTGGGGTTATTTATTTTTGGAATTAGGGAGATATTGGTTTTGTTGAGCTCTGGTATGGGAATGTTATGGTTGAGGACATTTAGGGCCATATTTGTAACATTGTTACCAACAATACTCCAATATTTCTAAAAAAATACGGCGGACATACCGTCTAGTCCTAGAGCCTTGTTAGGGTGGATTTGTTTTAGTGCAACTACTACTTTTTTATTGGTTAATTCCCTTGTTAGGCTTTCATTCATGTCATCTATCACCTTAGAAGAGATTGCTTCAATTACTTCCTCAATATGGCTTGGGTGGGAGGAGCTGTATATGTTGTCAAAATAAGACATGGCAGCTTGGGCAATGCTTTCTTCTTCATCACACCATCTTCCCTGCTCATCCCAAATGCCCACAATAGTATTCTGTTTTCTCATTTCTAAAGCTTGTGCATGGAAAAACTTAGTGTTTCTGTCACCCTCTTTAAGCCAGTGGGCTTTTGCCCGTTGTCCCCAATAAAATTCCTCATCATCAAGGAGATCATTAATCTTTCCCTTTAGCTTGTTAATCTTCAGACTCACATCCTCATCCTTTTCTTGCATGGCTAGGGCATTCAACACATTTCTTTTTCCTGGATTTTCTTTGGAATTTGCCCATAGATCGTAGAATTCCATCTGGAAAGTTCAGCAGCACAGTTTCTGAGATTTTTTGATATGCCTTCCGGTGTGCTAAGGTCCACTCTGAATCCCTAAGAGGCCTCAATAATGGCCTTGCAATCCTCTCTTTTAGTCCACTAAGCTTCAAAGTGGAAGTGTCTAACCCTTGGCCGGTGCCTAGTTTTGGAGTTTGTGACTAGTAATGCACAATGGTCTAAAGCTGAATCCACTAAATGGTACATTTTCATCCCTCCAAATTTGGCTGACCACTCAGAGGTAGCCAATGCCCTATCTAATCTGAGGCAAATTCTATTCTCCCCCTCTTGCATATTGCTCCATGTATAGTCCGGACTAGAATATCCCAAGTCATGGAAACCACAATAATTTACTATTCCCCTAAAACCATCCATCTGTTGCTGGGTGCGATTTTCTCCCCCAAATTTCTCATCCATTGAAAGGATTTCATTAAAATCACCGAAGCATAACTAGGGTAGTTGGAATTGATTATTAAGGAAAGCAAGAAGGTTCCAGGATTCATACCTTTTATGTGTCTCTGGATGGCCGTAGAAACCAATTAATCTACATTTGTAATCATTGTTGGGCTCTGAGATTATTACGTCAATGTGGAATCTTGTGTAGCTTTTAACCTCCAAATTAATTTCCCTTGTCCAGAGAAGAGAATTCCCCCACTTCTGCCAACACTAGGTACTATCAAACCATTTGCAAAACCAATTCTATTCTTTATTCTTTCCATGCGATTCTTCCTTGATTTTGTCTCCATAAGGAAGACAATCTTGGGGTTCCAACGCCGCACAAGATCATATAGTGCCTTGACTGACCGGGGATTTCCCAGTCCCCGGCAGTTCCAACTTATGGGATTCATGGCTCTCGGAAATGCTACCTAGCAGACATCGTCGTTCTATCTACCATCTCATTTAGGAGTTTGGTAGTTTCAGAGCAATGTTTTTTTGTGTTGGAGCTTCTTCTTCTGTTAAGATTATTTTTCCCACCCGTTTAGCCCCAAAAGTTTGAGTTTGAACTTCAGAAGTTGGGCTTTTATTTTTACCTTTTTCTCTTGCTATTTTTTTCCAATGGCATTTTGCCTTGCCATTTCCTTCTCCCGTTGGGTTTAAGTTGTCCTCCAAGATTGTCTTGATGTTTGTTGGGCTTGCCTTTGGTTTCATTGGGCTAGAGACCTCCATCATCTCCTTTTCAACATGTGGATGCTGGCCCACAAAGGATAATGCATTATTAGCTCCCTTGTCTTTATCCATAACACCGAAGGGCTCCCCTTGTCGCTTAGTGTTTGCTTCCCATTGTTTCCGTAACTTCCCTCACCTCCTTCCATCACTGACGCATGAGAGTTTTTTGCCGTTGTTTGGACGTTTTCTTCATTTCTATCTCTGCCATTTTCATCTCTGCCCCCATTAATGGTAGACCGTGACTTATCAAGACCCACCTTCCCATTTGCTCTTAACCATTCTCCGTATTGCCTAGGAGTGTTGCACCAATTTGAAGTTTTTGGGCAATGTTTGTTGTCATGCCCCATTTTGCCACATAGGAAGCAAAAATTTGGGAGCCTTTCATATTTGAAGGTTACCCAAAATTTTCCTCCCTTCGTGTTAGTTATCTTCCCCCCACGTCAGAGAGGTTTTTCCAACGGAAGATCGACTTTAATCCTCATAAACCTAGAATGGAAAGTGTGAGAAATCGATATTGGATGTCGTAAGACCTCTTCTCCATCTGCTTAGTAACAAGAGGTTTTTGTTGAAGTTCCAAGGTCCATTTTTCTTGACCCATTTGAGTTGGTATACTGAGTTGAACTTTAACTGCAGAACATTATTTCCGACGTCCACAATCTGTAAATTTGATCACATTTTCCTTGCCGATCTC
This sequence comes from Quercus lobata, assembly GCF_001633185.2. Lineage (NCBI taxonomy): Eukaryota > Viridiplantae > Streptophyta > Magnoliopsida > Fagales > Fagaceae > Quercus > Quercus lobata. Next base: position 71,152,345 of record NC_044907.1, on the reverse strand, counting down.
GGAGTATTTTTCAGCGCACGTTGGTTTTGTTGTCTATTCAACAAGAGTTTGCTGAAGATACTCAAGGAACACTCTTCTAACAGGCCTGATCTATAGCTCGTTGTGATGGTTATTTCCTCTTCCTCCTCCTTTGTTAAACAAAGGTTGAGAAGGCCTTCTACCACCGCTTGCTCCATGGCGGCGTTAGAGGGAGAGAAGGACGAACCCTAAAGAAAACCCTGACAGCGTGAGAGGGAGAGAGGTACTCGACTTGCTAGACGAGAGAAAGAGACTCCTACTTGGGAGAGAACTATTTAGAAACGGTAAGTGAAGACTTCTAATTGATATGTTAATATGTTTTAAGTGTATAAGACATATTGAACTGGATCGCTGTGGGATTTTTTATTCTATTAATGACTGTCAAATGAATAATAAATCTCACGACTTTCATTTACATAAACTCTCAATTCTATGGGAATAATGAATCCAATCATGAAATGTGAGTTGCTTTAATATATTTGGAGTGAGATCTAAACAAATAGTCAAAATCTCAGTATGTTAGGCAACCACACGTAATGTTGAAGGAACACATATTCTGAAGATGGAATTCATAGTCTCTTTATAGAGATATAAAAATTCTCTTGAGATAAGTTTAATGAATTGGGTTATTCGGAGTGTTATGCCTAACCAATTTAGTAAAGAATTACTAAAGTTTATATTTTATGAAATTAGATTTCATAAAATATATATGAATAACTTAAAGGATTAAACCGGGTACTCAAGGATTAAGATGTAGTAATCTTCAAAGTGATAATTATATATTATGACTTTGTATTACTGTGTATATTTTCATGAAGGGGTTAAATGTTTAATAAAGACTTTAGATATAATTTATTAATAAAGTCTAGAGTGCAATTATATTTATATAGTGGTATTAAATATAATTAATGGTAATTTTGGGCTTGTCAAGAGTTGATAGATAAGTCCAAAGTCCATTGGAGCTAGAGCTTTATTTGTTCCTTTTGGTCTTACTCCAAGCCACACACTAAGGCTCAATTGGGCTGGCTCAAAAGGCTAATCCAATTAGATAATTAGTTATTTATTTAATAAGAGTTATTAAATAAAGTAACTGACAAGTGTAGAAAAAATATATACTTATGATTTAAAAAGAGACACTTTGAGAGTTTTTCTCAAGACACTTAGTTATTCTCTTGAAAAAATAAGTATAGAACTGATTGAGAGACCACACATTTTGGGCACATTGTGAAATTAGAGTGAAGGTTAAAAGTTTTCTCAAGTTCAATCTTCATTTGTTTTTGAATTTCGCTGAATCAAGGTACGCCTTCTTATTCTTTGTTTCTAAAATCAAATGTTGCATGTTATCTCACATAAATGAAGTAGATCCGTTTATATTCTGCTGCGTGTTTTTGTATGAGATACAAAATTGTATTTTTCCATGTGTTTACTCAACAGTGGCAACTTCATCGGAGGACAATCTTGGCGGAGTTGCTAATTCTGGTGCTCTAGTGGCAACTTCAATTAGGTTTTGTGATGGATGATTTGAGTTGTGACTTGTGGGGGTGGTGGTGATTGGGTTTATTTGAAAGAGATCGTGAAAAGAAGAAGAAGAAAGGAAGAGAGAGATTAGATAATAGGAAATTAATTAAATATTAGGATGCAAAGCTAAAGTAACTGTGTATATTTACACGATTATTGTAGTAAAAATGTAAATCTACAGTGTTTTAGATGGATTGATGTGATGTGTTTTTGAAAAAATGTGTAAAATTGACAACTTATCTTTCTTATCTTTTTCTCTTTTTCCACATTCCGATGGTTCCCATATTTCCTACACTTAATACAAGCAATAGATATGTCTATAGAATCTTTCAATTTAAAAAATAGTCTTTTTTGTCTTTTAAATGATTAGGTAGGTTGTCTATCAATTTTATTATTCCGTCTTCTTCTTTCCTTTTTCTTTTATTGATTTTGAGTGGGTTGGTTAATTTTAATTCTTTCTTGTTCTTAACTTGGTCATAGAATTTTTTTTTTTTTTTTTTTTTTCACAATTTTTTTCAAAACTTGCTAAGATAACAACTTGTTATTGGAACACACAACGCTTCCAAATGAAACCATCACTTATGTTACTTTTGCAATTATCCCAATCACGACATCCTACGTTAAGAGCTGTGAAAAATATTGTAAAAACTAAAAAGTTTTGTTTCCTCATATTTTTGGTACCAAAACTTTTGTATACACTAGATGGCATAAAGGGATAGTTTGAAGAAGTGTGATCTAAAATTTAGCTCACACAACAAAGTGTCTTTCTTATTCATGATTCAGTACAAGCCCTTTAGATCTAAGGCTCAGCAGACACATCAAAGTGTCTTACAAGTTAAACAGTACAATACACGCCCTTTAGAAAAGCTTAGCTGACACATCAAAGTGTCTTACAAGCTAAACGGACACTCATGAAACAAATCCAAACTTAAACAGTACAAACAACGAACGCTATTACAAAACCATCCAAAACCATAATATGCTAGCACTTCTAGATTGGGGCCTAATTATTACTCTACTCCGACACAAACCTTTTCCTCATCTGAGCAACAAACTCATAAACCTTCTTCTGGTCAGGTAGAGTCTTGGCCACACTCTCCTTCTGCAGGCATCTCTTAGCCCATGCGATAATCTTGGGGCACTCCACCTCTATGTTGATATTGCCAAAGACCTCATAGGCTTGGAACCAGCTGTAGAAAGTGATAAAAGAAAGGTCCACATACCCAAATGTTTCACCCCCAAAGTAAGGCTTGTCACCAAGCTCCACCTCCAATGTCTTTAAGATTTCAAAAAATTCCCTCTTGCCTGCCTCTTGCTCTTCTCCTTTTGTGCTCCATACCTTCCTTGAAGCTCCATAAACCTGAATTTTCCACACATTGTATTACTAGGATGAACAATGACAGTAATGAATTTCAAATCAAGTATACTGGGCAAGTGGGAAAGGCCCATAAAATATGTTCTTGGTTGCATGATAGAGAGAGACTACTGGACTGACTCCTAAATTTTATTTTAATTAGTGACTTTTTTTTTTAATGAAATTTTTAATTAGTGACTTACAAAAAAACCGATGGCTCTCGAACATGACTAATGCTAAGAGCGGAAAGAATAAAGTTTGAATTTGGTACCCAACAACTACATAAATTGAACACGGTCAATGAAAAGCAAATATAAACCATCAAATTTTCTTTCCTTCTTTTTCTCCCTGCTCTTATTTCTTTCAATTTTTTTCCCTTTTTCTGAAAGACATCTTAGTAATCACTTGGGCGTTTAAGTTAATTCACTGCTGCCGACACTCTGCTTTGATCTCTAGGATCTCCTAGGATTGGAAAAAAAAAAAAAAGCTTGAAATTAAGTGTGAATTCCAGGAGCAGATGTAAGAGACTCTTGATTCCACAAGGAGAACTACTCTAGTAATAAAAGAAATTATTAAAAAACTTTAACCGAGGAATAATAGATTTCAATTTGAATTGAAGGCCAATATAAAAGCTCCATATCTCAAAAAAAGTACCTTAATTTCAGTAGGAAATCATATTTGAGGTTTTTTTTTTTTTTTTTTTTTTTTCGTGAATTCTCAAGATGATGCAGGACAGAGTACGGAGTTGCCTTTTATCCACTGTTAATTTAATTTTTTTTTTTTTAATTTCATGTAATTTTCTGAATTTTATATTTTAGGTTGTTATTTAATCTTCCTCAATTATATGAAATCCTTGGTGAACAACTTAATGGATAAAGAACAAGACGCAGTATCTTAGACTACTTATCAAATAATAAAACTCTAGGAGTTTTAAGATTAAGTCCAAATTCACAATTTTTTTTTTTAATCACAATATTTTATATAGTTTCATAGAATTAGCATGTTCTTTGGTCAAATATTTTATACAGTCATCTTGCATGTCTAATTGAATCACTGCCTTGACATGACCTACGAATTAGTAAATTATAATAGAATCTATAAACATTCCAACATAACATTTTTTAAAAGAAATCTAGCGAATCCAACCTCAGAAACATAAACATAAAATATTTCACGCAGTATTAAGTATTAACTGAACATTAAAAAACTAAAATAAAACAAACAAACAAAAAAAGGTCAAATGTATAAGACTCAGACACCAATGAAAACCGAGAAAAAGAAAAACACAAGGAAAAGAAATTGTACAAAAGGTACCTTCTTATCAACAAAATCAGCCCAGAACCTGGCTTGAGCTCTCTGGTAAGGATCAGAGGGCAATAATGAAGACTTATCATTCCAGACCTCGTCTATGTACTGAACAATGATGAGGGACTCACACACAGGCTTCCCGTTGTGGATGAGAACTGGGATCTGCTTGTTAATGGGGTTCATCTCTAAAAGCAGAGGGTTCTTGTTCTTCAAGTCCTGTTCCTTGTACTCATACTTGATACCCTTCTCAGCCAGAGCAATCCTGACCCTCATCCCAAACATGCTAGGCCAGCAATCCAACAGAACCACCTCGCCCGCCATTGTCACAGAACTCTGGGTGTTAAAGCAAATGAGAGAAATTCAAAAATAAGTGTGAGAGAGTGCAAAGAGACTTGGAAGAGAGCATCAGTTTATAGTCAAGGGGTTGGTCAGGCGTCTTTCACTAAAATATGACTTACTGCTAGTGCTTTCTTCCTTCTTCTTTCACGACTGAGGATAAGAATGCCATAAAATTTACTCAATATAAATATACTTATTATACTACTTTTTTTTTTTTTTTGAGAAACACTTATTATACTACTTATAGACTAGAATATCTCTGGTCATAAGGAAAATGTTTTAGTTATTATAATATTTAGTACCAAAATTAATTTTTTTTTTAAAATAATAAGTATTTTAATTTTTTGAACTTATGCAATGATGGGTACTTGCATCGGTTTATGTAAGTTACAACCATACCCAGCTCAACCCTAGTCAGAATCCTCCAAACTATGCCTTTAGTCTAACAAAAGTAAAGAATTAATATGGGACACGTGCATGGTTAGATATAATTGCCACAGGCCTTTCAGGCACTTCAGACCTGTCTTTGTACTCTCATTTTGTCCATTAGAGACAGACAAACAACAAAAATTGGAAAGAAGTAAAAAAACGAAACAAATATTAATGAGAAGAATATCTGAAATCAAAAAAAGATTAAAATAATTTCATTAGAACCAAGGGGCTAGTGTTTTTTCAAAAAAATTTCTAGTCAACCTTTCTGTAGAAGATATTTTCTTAACATCAAGTACTTTGTAAAAATGATAATTTTAACAATTTTTTTGTCTTTAACACCCCTCAATTTCTAGGAATTAGTCACTTCAATTGTCTTTGATGGTTTGATGGTTATACAGGTATGCAAAATACGAACGAGGTACAACACAAATTTTGGTGAACTCAATCAACCCAATTTTAATTAGGCATTATGACATTAACGTAATTATGGCTTCAAATTTTTTTTTAAAAACAATCGAGAGTGCTGACGAAAATTGTTAACCAATGTTTAATAATAATTATTAGATTATGTTTAACGAACAATGTTAACTTATGTTTAACAAACGTCGTCAAATTATGTTTAACAAATATTGTTAAATTATGTTTAACAAATATTGTCAAATTCGTCAAATATAATTTCACTTATAGACCTTTTGGTGTATGAGTTTTATTGATATGAGTAGTGCCCATTCAAGGTAATGTATCTCTTAATTATAATCTCTTGTTTCAAAGGAAGACCTTTTGATTCCAACCATGTCATCATTACACATGAACTTATTTTTATTTTTTATTTTATGTTTAAGAGGATATGTGTTTATTTATTTATTTATGGCTGCACCTAATTTATTTAGGTTGCCTACGTACCCTTGGCGGGGATCAAACCATTTCGTAGTTCTTAATTTTGAGATTTTAGATTCAAAATCCTCAAATTGATTTTGCCCAATTTAAATGATGGACATTTAAGTCAAATACTTTGTATTTAATTAAGCATCGACTTAATTTTACTTTTGGGTGAGATAATTGGTTTTAATCTCAAGGATAAGTCAAAGACCATGTTTTCATGGAAATTGAATCAAGAATTCTCTTTTTGAGAAGTTAAAGTTCCAAGTAATTTTCCATTTCTTTCATAATATTTTGATTGAAGTTTCCAAATTTAATTAATGGAAAGAAAACTCCTTTGAAGCAATTATTATTTTTTTATGAACATTGGGAATTAGAAAATCTCCTTAAATCAATTTTTTATGGTCATTTTATTTTAAGAATTATTAACTCTAATCTTGTTTAAAGAATTAATAATCCCAAAGAATTAGTCACAATTAATTTGGTAGAGTTAATGCCTCTATTTATTTGATGGTGGAGTCAAGAACTCCATTAAAATGGTAGAGTCAAGGACTCCATTGATGGGGTAGAGTCAAGGACTCCAATAATGGTAGAATCAATGACTCCATTGATATGGTAAAGTCAAGAACTCCATTGATGGGGTAGAGTCGATGACTCCAATTAAAAGAAAGGACATTACATCACAATTTGAGAGAATTTTTATTTGGTAATTTTCAAATAGGATTTAAGAGTTAGAGACTCTTGTATAAAGCTTCATGTATGGAGTTAGGAACTCCTCGTGAAATCCAGCCCTATTTGTTTTCCCAAACAAAAATTCAAATTTGAGAATGAGGCAAAAAGAGATTTAGAGAAGAAAGGGACTGATGTGAAATCTCATATACGAACTTATGCTGCGTATTTCTTCTCTGCTTGATGTTGCTCTCTCTGTCTGTGCCCTTTTTTTTTGTCTTTTCTCTATGTCTTTGCCGTGTGTGTGTGCACTTGCTCTCTTTTATCTTTTTTCTTTTTTTCTTCCTACTTTTTTTTTTCTTGTGCGTGCCTCTCTCTCTATTTATAGAGAGATTCCAAATAAGCTGTTCCCTTATTTTTCTCTCAACTGATCAGATCATGGAGGAGTTGCGTCAGTTTTTCTCTTCACAACTCCTAATTTTATGTTGAGCCGTGACCCACTATTCAACCTTTTGCTCTTTTTATTTGTTCCGTTGCTTTTTAAACTCCCTCTTTTTGGTTTGTGACATCCCGCCTTTTCCAGTTTTCAGGCCCACTTTCATGAAATCTTGCTCCTTAGTTTATGGTGTTGCTACTTCCCATTTACTTTTCAGTTTTTTTTTTTTTTTTTTGATTAGTTTCTATCTTTTGCTTTTGTGCTAGGCAGCAGGCTATGAACGTGGCTCATATTATATATATATATATATATATATATATATATATATTTTGTAGTATTGGCTAGATGCCGACCATACATGACCACACTTTTTTTAACCTATGCTATTATTTAATCCTAGCTACCGTGTAGGTGCAACACTTTTTTTATAAAGTAATTTTTTAGTTTCAACAGAGAGAAATAATAAAATTTGGAACGTGAGCATGTACGTATGAATTCTGTTTGTTTCTTTCATCCAAATATCCAATCACAATCCTCAACCAAAAATAAGGCTACATTAATGGTAACTTATTTAAGTGACTAGTTCTATGACCACGAATTGTTTCACAATTTTTTTGTCATAATTTTAATGTTGCAGACTGTGAGTGGTTAACCATCATTTACTCATAGTTACACTATTTTTTCTTCATCAATCACAGTCTGACACATCACAGTTATAGCAAGAAGTTGTGAAATTAAAATTTTGTGTTCATAGACTTTTTCTATTTAAGCTCCATTGTCTTCTCTTTTGGATCTTTGGGAGTCTCTTCAATTGTCTCAATCCTTTGTTAACAAACTCTTGCACATTTTGTTCTTTAGAGTTGGTTTGTCTCTACTTCTCTTTTCCATATTGTATTATGTAGGAGTGGAATTTTGTTTCATTCTTGATTTCTACGTCTTTGAATGCAAATGATTTTTAGTTTTGATTTTTGGCTCAAATGGTTATTGATTTGTAAGAATAATTGTATTTGGTGAGTGATTAGGATCTTATTGTCAAAGCAGACGAATTTATGGTGTCGACCATAGTTTTTTATTCTGAGTTTTAATGCCAGGAATCATGTGGGTGAAACAAATTAAAGGACATGAAATAGTTGAAGTTTCAAAGAGGATAGACATGATTCTAAAGAGAAAATTCATCTTCTATCAATTTTAACATCAAGATTCTAAACCGAAAGTATGGGTGAACAATCCAAAGTCCAAAGTCCATATTTGTAACAATGACTGTAGTTTATCAGCCAAATATGTCATGAAAAGTTGTAATAGACCTGGAAATTTCACATTAACTATTACTTAAAATTACATGTTTGGTCCATTTTATTGGTTTTACTTTTAACTTTTTTTGTTTATACTATTATAGTTGATTAATCTTTATTTAATTATCCTATCATTTGGCAAACTTCCTGTTATAGCAAGCACACAAATTTGAAATTAATACTTAAATTTAAGACCCTTGATAGGATAAAAAATTCTATTGGTTTAAGTAATTATGCACTAGAAGTTTCCACCACATTAATTAAAAAAAAAAAAAAAAATTGCCTACAAGAGTGTAAGTGGCAAGATAAATGACACCATTATTTCAATCATTTAACCAAAGAAAAGAAAGTTGTTCTAAAATTTTCCTTTTTGAGGGGTCATCTATAGTTGCACAATACAGTTAAAATAGTAGGAGTCTATTCAAACATATCCCCCTAAATCTTGATCTTTGATACTTAATATAATATTAATTTATTGGCAAATATTGATGCCCATGTTATGCACTTCTACATTTTTTTTTTTTTTTTTGGTTGAAATAAAAGCATATCTTTGGGGTAAAATCCAAGCATTCACGTTTTAGGCTTTCAGGGATGGATATATATATATATATACACAACAAGTGTTTTTAAGCTCGATTGGTATTTCTTAATGTATCTGACAGAGACATTTTGGGTTCACATCTCTTCCTCCCCATTGTTTTAACTAACGGTTTTTTTTTTTTTTTTAAGTCGAGGCTTGTGGATCATTAATTTGAGACTTTAATATATTAATACTAACTTCTAAGCACACGCTACCTGAGCGCATTCTCATAAACTTTTCTATTTTTTTCCTCCTAAAACTTAACACTTTTTATTCATCCTAATTCGAAATTGTTGCATTTTCTTATCACAAAATTAAATTGAAGTATGATGAGATTTAGCACAAAAAAATTATTTTAGACTCAAACAAACACATAAATAAGTCTACCCATTCTTGTAGCATCCTATACAAAAGAATATTGATGCACAAAAGATGGACATGATTGATATCCAAATTCCAAAACCCTAGTAGTTTTGATTTTTGCCTTTCTTAAACATCGCAACATGGAAATTACACAGCCATCCGAAGCCACACTAATATATAGCATGTTACAAACCCATGAGTAGAACTCACCCTTAAAAATCGGCCTGCAAGGGGAGGGTGCCTAAGAGTTTAGAAACACATGGTCAAACTTACATTTAATCCATGTGGGTTACTAGGATCATAACATATAACCATGCTTCGCAGTCGACGTCCATGATGGCTCACTCTAGCAATATTGACCTGATGGTAGCCCTTTCTTTTTTGGTGGCTTCACTCACCTATCAGTTATTTTAATCTAGCCTCTAGGTCACCCTCTCTAGGATCCGACCACAAGGTCACTACTCCTTTGATTCCATACTCAATGAGCTACATTCGATTACTCAACATGGTGGTTGGCTCTGATATCAAATGTTACAAACACATGAATAGAACTCACCTTTGAAAACCGGCTTGCAAGAGGAGAGTGTTGTATATATATATATATATATATATATATACATAGATAGGTTGTAATAATAATGATGTTTGAGTTTGGAGAATATTGTTTCATTAAGTTGTTAAAGTGAAAATTCAAGTTTTGGAATTTTCTAAGTGAAAATTCGAAATTCGGCATTTTCGATTTGTCGAAACTTTGGCTCGATCGATCGAAATAGTAAGAAAATAATCATAGAGTTTCTAAATGGTTCAATCGCTATTCGATTCCTGCTTGATCAGTCGAAAAGAGAATTTGATCGATTGAAAGGACCTCTTGATCGATCGAAACTCGAAAAACTGAATTTTTTGCAGAATTTTTTGGTGATTGTTCAAAAAGGTTGAAGAGGTTTCAAGCCTTGTGAATGGTTTTATGAAAAATTTTAACTCTTCATATGTAGCTTTTGAGGGGTTATAACCCTATAGGTATAAATAGAGGTTGATGTTCACTTGAAGTAGTAAGTTACAAAGAAACACAAGAAATCCTGTGGGTATTCTCCAAAATTGCTATTTGTAGAACCCAATAAACTTGGTTGTATCCTGAGGACAAGTTTGTAGAAACCCTTTAGCAACTTGCGTATGGGGACAAATATTATCTCAGAATAACATTCAATTGTGCCTCCAAGTCAATCACTAATTTCTATTCACTTGATATGTTCATTTGTTCTTTCATAATTACTCCTTAATTTGGTAAAATCTCCAACAATCTTAGACAATATTTGCTACAAGACAAGGAGTAAATGATGGTACAACTTTAAACATGTTGAATCATGGTTTGGTGAAATTGGATCACTTTAATGGAAGCAATTTTACACGGTAGAAAGAGCAATTGGCTTGGATTTGAAGAGTTCTTCAAATGATGAATCAATCATAATGAAGATTCAATGCAACAAGGCTTAAAGAAACAAGTTTCTTTGTTGGCAAGACAAGGTGATGATTCTTTCACATTGTGAATGCAATAAAAGCCATGTTCATAGTTTGAACATTGAAATTGGATCACTTTAATGGAAGCAATTTACACAGTAGAAAGAGCAATTGGCTTGGATTTGAAGAGTTCTTCAAATGATGAATTGATCATAATGAAGATTCAATGGAACAAGGCTTAAAGAAACAAGTTTCTTTGTTGGCAAGACAAGGTGATGATTCTTTCACATTGTGAATTCAATAAAAGCCACGTTCATAGTTTGAACATTGAAGGTACGGATTTCTTGTTCATAGGCAATTTGAATTTCAAATTGATTGATGAGTTTTTTTGTTAGAATATTTGCATGCGTTGTGAATTTATTTGAATTGAGAAATAAGAATGAACTTTTGACATGTTTAAATGTTATAAAGTGAAGTAGAAAATCTAAAGGATGGGAATTTAAACTCTTAAAGTGATAGAGTATGTGAACATTTTCCTAAGTGATTTTCTAAACTATGTGAAAACATTAAATAACATGTCAGAATATCTCACTTTAGATCAATTCAGAGAACATCATTGAATTGAAGAAGAATGTCGAGTTAGAGGTGTAACTAACACCGATTCTAAAGTGAATGTGAACAATGTTAAAATTGGAAGTTCTACTAAGACCATTAAACACTTGAATGTGAATAAGAGTATGAATGGTTTTAAAAGAACAATTCCAAGAATCCCAACGATGACAAGTAGAGTATGTCATGTTTCCTTTGTGGAAAGAAAGACCATTACTTTTGAGAACGTAAATTCTTAAAGAATAAGAAGGATGAAAATGAAAATGCCAATGAAGCAATTTTCATCAAGGACATTATTGCTATGGTGAGTGATGTATATAATAAAGATCACTATATTTCATATGGCTGTAATTACAAATCCTTTCGATTGGTGTTTTGATTCATGTGCAATGTTGCATGTGTGCAACTACAAGACACAATTCAAGACTTATGAGGAGTCTTCCATAGAACTATAGGTGCTTGTGGGCATCCACAGTTCATGGAAAGTGTATTGTTGAAGTGAAATTGAATTTTGGTAAGAAGTTCTCTTTACCAATGCTATGTTTTCAAATACCTGATATTAAGAGAAGCAATTTGTTACCCGCGAGACACTTGCGAAAACGATAGCCTGGCATGACTCTTCAGCTTCCAACATATGCTTCTCACTTGGCTCTTTTGTGGGTTAGCTTCTCACGAAATCCATTGATTCTTCATTTTAGCTTGAGTCTTCACTAACTTAATACTAAACCCAATACAATAAAATCCCACAAAATACAAGGAACAAAATTAAAGCAATTACAACACTTTTTGTCATGAAATAAAGCCAACATAAAACATAGTTGTAAATCACAACTTTACAAACTTAAACCTTGGGTGGGGAAATTAAGTATGCATGCTTAAATCTCAAGATGAGGAAGTATTGACCTTATGGATTCAACACCACTTGGTAAGGTTCTCAATGGAGACAATGTGAACAATATGACAAGTTCAAAAGAGGAAGATTCATCAAGTTCAGAAAAGAGAGTTCATCAAAGCTAGGTAGAAAGGAAATCCATCAAGAAGAGATAAGATTTTGAGAAAGCATCAAACTGTGGGAAAAAAGAGAAGGCTATCAAGTTAGAAAAGACTTCAACTGAAGAAAAAGAAAAAAAAAGAAAAGTGAATTCAAGAATTTTCATCAAGTTGTGAGAGAATACTGATTCATCAAAAGACACGAGTCATGAAATTCCATGAAAGATCATTCAAGTTGAGAGGGATGAGAAAATATGAAGATTCATCAAGAGAAGAAATTTAATCAAATTGAGGAAGATGAGGAAAATAAAAAATAAGACACATTTCATCAAAAAAGTGTGTACAGTCAACTCAAGAAAAATGAAAGTGCATTAGAAAGGATAAAAGGATATCATGGACAATCATCCAGGAAAGATAGAAGGGTGTCAAATTGAAAAAATGCAGTTGAGTGAAAGCCAATAAAGTTCCAAAAAAAAAAAAAAAACATTTCAAAAAAGAAAAAAGAAAAAAGGAGAAGCTCGCTAGGTTGAAAACTTGAAAGGGCGGTCTAGGCAAAAATTAGAGCCAAAAAAAAAAAAGGAAAAGCTCGCTAGGCTGAAAACCTGAAAAGGTGGTCTAGGCAAAAAGAAAAAGAAAAAAGAGAGTGAGAGAGCTTGCTAGGCTGAAAACTTGAAAGGGTGGTCTAGGCAAAAATTAAGGTAAAAGAAAAAAAATTTCAAAAAAATAAATCTTTCAAAAATTGAAAAAAAAAAAAAAAACAAATATGAGAGTGAGTAATTTGACCACGAGATAGGATGCTAAGAAGACCAAAAAAAGGAAGTCATCAAGCTAAAAAGATCAAGACCAAATGAAAGGCATCAATGAAGACCATGAGAAGATGAAGAACATGACAAGGATTTTAGCACAAGAGTCAATGATAAAAGACGTCGAAAAATCTTCCAATGCTTGAATTTAAAGTACTGCATACTTGGGGAAACATCATAAGGGTTTTTGAGCCTTTTATATCCTTCCTTTCAATAATCTAAACCCGGCCTACATTACAACCTTTGAATAAAGCCCTCCTTGAAATCCTGTTGATTTAAAGCACACATTTAGCTCTGATGATATTTTCTCTTGGATTAAGAAGAAAAATTGCTCAAGATTATCAAGCCCTACTGGCTAATATCCTTAAAAGAAAATTTTCACAAATTCTCAAGTAACCAAAATTTTTTTCTAAGCCCCAAACACTCACTTTGTTTGCTCCCAACAGAAAATGACTCTCAAGCAAACAAATTTCCAAATTTTCAAAAATTTTCAAATCTTCAAACTTAGGATTTTTCCCTTTCTTGCTTATTACCAATATGTGTGATTCCCAAGCATTTCATTCCTTTGATTGTCTTTTAAGACTTAATCTAAAAATATTTTAGAATGAAGAAGCAAATTTGATTACATGTTTTTAATGATTTCGAATCCTTTTTAACCAATGAGATCGAGTTAACAATTGAGCATTATGATTGGTCAAAGAGGTTGTTCAAAGGATCACCTTTGGTTCATTTGGAAAAGATAAAATTTCAAAAAAATATCATTCTAATTAAAATGCTTTCTTTTCACAAAAAAAAAAAAGAAAAAAAGAGAGAGAAAAAAAGACTCATTTTAGAAAATTCATTTTTCAAAACTTCATTTTTTTCAAATTTTTTTTTTCTTTCGAACTATGTCTGGACTTGATCCTCTATGAGAGAAGTATGTAGGTAGCTTGTTCAAAGGCCTGGTCCCAATTACCAAAAGAGAAGTCTTCATTTCAAAATTTTCCAAAATATATATATATATATATCATTTTTCAAAAAACTTTTATTCAAACTATGTTTAGACCTGATCCTCTATGAGAGAGATACGTAGGCAGCCTTTTCAAAGGGCCCGATCAAAATCACTCAAAAAACTTTTTTTTTCAAAGACTCAAAATCAAAACATTTCCTTGTGTAAATCTAGGCTAGGAGCATCTATTTTGCGTTAAGCATATCATCAATTTTCTATGCAAGCATGTCTAAACTAGAGGCATTGGCCCAAAACATTTTTATAATAATTGATTACTAACAAGCTCATGGAAAGAATCTTTTGCAGGAGGTGGACATGGGTCTTTCATCTACTCAACAATCACTATCAATCTTCATTTTAGATGTGCCAATAGGCACTCCAACAGAGCCCATTGGCCCATCATCCCAACAATCCTTATTTTGCCCAGTTTTGTGATGATCTTATTTTACTCAAATTGGGATCCCTACACAATAACATTTTTCAAAATTCACATTGATTTCTGAACTAGGGGCATTCGGCCATGCCTTATCCATTTTTTTTTTTTAAAAACATCATCTTTTCCTCAAATATCAAGGTTTTCAAAAAGTCATGCATCTATCTGCAAACTAGGGGCATTCGACCATGCCTCATTCATTTTCAAAAAAAAAAAAAAAAACTGGGGACCACCATCATCATCTTTTCGTTAAAAAAAAAAAAAAAAACCCAAGATTTCAAAAAAATCATGCATTCATTTCTAAACTAGGGACATTTGGTTCTACCTCATCTAAGTAAGTGCAAATTCCAACAAAGCCAAGCAAGATAGTACTACAAGATCTCATTAGGTGAATTCTAAACTTGTCTTAGTTAAAGTTTATGCATGATCCGAGGTGATGCCAAGGACCAAGAGTTAAACATGGAAAATAATACAAGATTGTTTAAGGAACACTTCCTTTTGTTTTGCAGGAAAAACAAAAACACATATCATGCATCATTAGGACTCCAAGTCCGCCTGTGTGAGGATCTCCTTGATCCACCTCTAGAGGAGCCACCTTTAGTATTTCCTTCTTGACTTGCAAAGAAGTGAGGATCGTACTGACGATTTTCAAGTTCGAGGCTCCTGATCATTTCCTTTATAGTTCTTTTGGCAGCATCAGCAATTTCCATTCGATGTGCCTAAAAAGTCAGCAAAATCAGGTGTTAATTTCACCATCAAGCGCGGTTCAAGCAAAAGATGCTCAGAAAGCAACGTGGCATACCCAATTCAAATCATTGAGCACATATTGGGAAGACTGAGTGCGAACCAATGACTGCAAGCCTCCAATGACTTTAGAGACTTTTGCTCGTAGCTAAAGGTGAAGAACCACTACTTGTCGCCCGCCCACCCTTAGGCCAATGGACAAGTTGAGGTCACGAACTGATCCTTGCTTAAAATCATCAAGACTCGGTGTTGGTGCAAACACAATAATAATGGAAATAACACACAAAGAGAAATTGAATAATACTTTTGAAAATTATTGATGTAAAGAAAGGAAATACACAACACTATTTGGACTGAGGTGCGACATTCGCTCTCTTTAAGGAGATTCAAGCCCTTGGTTGGCTAAATTTTGTAATCGATGCAGACCTTCTCTAACTTGTCTCCCCTAGGATACAACAACCCAACAAGTTTCGTATGGCTAGAACAACCTTTGCACAAAGTGTTCAAGCCCAAAGCTCCACCAAAAAGAACACTCTTCCTTGTCAAGAACCTCACTATTTTTTTGTGTGTGTATTGTATATTGCAGTAACTTGGATTGGGTTTGAATGAGTCTATTTATAGGCTCAATGGGCCTCACGAAATTACTACCCAATTTATTCTAATTAATTAGGTCCATTATTTTGATGTAGTGGGTGTTATAAGATTAATTGTTGGATATTAATCTGATGGGCTGGAGTTACTCAATTAATGGTGAGATAAGGAGTTTCTGAAGAATGAATAGGCCCAAACGGATAGTCCATTAAGTGGGTTAATGGCTCTTCATTGTCCATAATAAAAATGGAGTATTAATTCAGGCCATTTACTCACCAATGGATATGATAATTATTCTGAATGGGCTGTCAAGTAGGAGGATCCAAGGGGCTGATTCATTTCCATTTTTGATACCTTTACTCTTCACCTCCTCCTTGCGCACGTATCTAGCCCAATATCTAAGACAATTCATGTTAGCCCATTAATCACCACAGTTAAAAAGAATAAAATAGTCTCTCTCCTTTTCAATATGAGATTAAACATTTTCACAACTCCTCATCTTCCATATTTACTCCCACATTTTACATTTAAGTTGTAACATTTATTCATTTTAATTATTTAATATTAAAATGCCCCAACAATCCCCTACTCATTTCAATATTAAATTTTAGTTAAAGAGAGATTACCAGGCAAAGATGGGTCACTATGTATCATGAAGGTGTGCTCTGCATTAAACCTTCACTTAGTAAAACAACGATCTCAACTCCAGAGTCGTAGTGGTCTCCGACTTGAACTAGGACTGCTTTAGGGAAATTAAGCGTCACTGCTTACACATAACAACTCAGGTGTTGACATGAGCTTTTATAGCTAGCACTTTACGGCCATGTGCTGATCCCAGTTTCATGAGTGTATTTGAGATGAAGTCCAAATCTCATAGGGAGCGGCCCCACCCCCACACTCACATAGGTGAAATTTTGTCAAGGGTGCTCCTATAATTCTGACACCCCACTCATACGAGCTACAAATTTCATTAAGAGTTTTTTACTCAACCTCTCCACATTACAGGATAAATGCACTTACATCATAGGGATGAACAATTAAAAAATTATTTACTGAATAAATAATTAAAAAATAAATAAATAATGCATTTCTTACAACCATCGTATGATTAGTTTTTCCCATTAAACCCAATTCTCAGGATCTCTGGTCCTTGGGTTGGGTATCCTCATACATGGCTTATGATTCTATGGACTTTAGTCCCATCCCCCTCGATGTATTCCAGACTCTATCTTTTGCCAAGGCCTTGGTAAATGGATCTGCAAGATTATCATTAGATTTAATATAATCCACAGTTATGATGCCACTACTCAAATAAGATTGCACGGTACTGTGCTTTCTTGTTATATGTCTGGATTTACCGTTGTAGTAACAGTTTCTAATTCCACCAATTGCGGCAGTGCTATCACAATGAATTAATATAGGTGGAATTGGCTTTTCCCAAAGTGGAATTTCATATAACAAATCTCTAAGCCCATTTGCCTCTTCACTAGCTGAAGCTAATGCTATTAATTCAACTTCCATTGTTAAATTAGCAATTATTGTTTGCTTTTTAGATTTCCAACAAATAGCACCACTACCTAAGGTAAAAATATAACTAATGGTAGAGAGAGAATCACCTGACAAAGTATTCCAGTTCGTATCACTAAAAGCTTCAATCACAGCAGGGTACTTTTTATAAAATAAGCCATAGTTTTTGGTACCAATTAAATATCTCATGACTCGCTCAATAGCTAGCCAATGATCTTTACTAGGCTTGCTAGTAAATCTACTAAGCACTCCTATTGCATATGCAATGTCAGGTCTAGTACAATCAGTAGCATAACGCAAACTACCAATGATACTAGCATAATCCTTTTGATTAAACATCTCATCATCATTATTCACAGGAAATAAATGAACACTAGAATCAAAAGGAGTAGCTACACTTTTATGATCATGAAAATTATATTTTCTCAATATTTTCTCAACATAATGTGATTGATCAAGAAATATTCCATCATATGTTTTTGTAATTTTCATGCCCAAAATAAAATTAGCCTCACCAAGATCTTTCATATCAAAATGGCTTTTAAGCATATTTTTTGTTTCATTTATAACATGCATATTTGAGCCAAAAATCAACATATCATCCACATAGAGGCTAATAATAATATGTAAATTATTCCATGATTTAGAATAAATACATTTATCACATTCATTTGATTTATGACCATTCTCAATCATGTAGGAATCAAACTTTTCATGCCACTGCTTAGCTGCTTGTTTTAAGCCATATAGGGATTTAGTTAGCTTACATACCTTGCTTTCTTGTCCAAGCTCTACAAAGCCTTCGGGTTGGTCCATATAAATCTCTTCCTTTAGGTCCCCATTTAGAAAAGCAGTTTTTACATCCATTTGATGAATTTTCAAATCAAAAATTGCAACAATAGCAATTAACAACCTAATAGATGTAATTCTTGTTACCGAAGAAAATGTATCAAAGAAATCAAGATCAACTTTTTGTTTAAAGCCTTTTGCAACAAGTCTAGCTTTAAACTTATCTATTGATCCATCTAGTTTCAACTTTTTTCTAAGGACCCATTTACAACCTATGGTCTTACAACCCGGTGGAAGATCTACTAATTTCCAAGTTCTATTAGAAATTAGAGATTCCATCTCATCATTTACAGCCTCTTTCCAAAATATAGCATCAGGTGATGTTAAAGCCTCTTTTAAATTTTGGGAATTTTCCTCAATGTTAAAAACATAATAATCAGGACTAAAATCCTTTTCAACTCTAGCTCTTTTACTCCTTCTAGGTTCCATTTCAAAATTTTCTTGATTTTGTAAATGTGAAGTAGAAGAACTAGGTTGTGACAAAATATTTTCTTCACCCCCACTATTTTTCAATTTAAAAGGAAATTTTTCTTCATGAAAATTGCATCACTAGATTCAAAAATTATTTTGTTTTCAAGATCAAAAAATCTATAGGCTGCATTATTAATCGCATAACCATGAAAAGCACAGGTAGTAGCTCTTATACCTAATTTAGGCATTTTAGAGTCAGTAAGCCTTACATAAGCAAGACAACCCCATACTCTCAAATATCCCAAATTTGGCTTATGTCTTTTCCACATCTCAAAAGGTGTAGTGTGTGACTTTTTATGTGGCACCCTATTCAAAACATGACATGCAGTTAAAATAGCTTCACCCCAAAAATGTAAAAGTGCACCAGATTCAATTAACATGGCATTTGTTAACTCAATTAAAGTTCTATTTTTTCTTTTAGCCACACCATTAGAAGCAGGTGAATATGGTGCAGTAGTTTCATGGATAATTCCCAAAGACTGAACAAATGAGTTGAATGCACTTGATTCATACTCCCGGCCTCTATCACTTCTTATTCTTTTTATTTTTCTACGGAATTGATTTTCAACTTCTTTTAAAAAATCTTGAAATTTTTCAAAAGCATCACTTTTATTTTTCAAAAAATAAATAGTTGTATATTTTGAGAAATCATCAATAAAAGTGATAATATATCTATTTCCTCCACGAACCGATCCTTGCTTAAAATCATCAAGACTCAGTGTTGGTGCAAACACAATAATAATGGAAATAACACACAAAGAGAAACTGAATAATACTTTTGAAAATTATTGATGTAAAGAAAGGAAATACACAACACTATTTGGATTGAGGTGTGGCACACGCTCTCTTTAAGGAGATTCAAGCCCTTGGTTGGCTAAATTTTGTAACCGATGCAGACCTTCTCTAACTTGTCTCCCCCAAGATATAACAGCCCAACAAGTGTCGTATGGCTAGAACAACCTCTGCACAAAGTGTTCAAGCCCAAATTTATTATGATTAATTAGGTCCATTAAAAATGGAGTATTAATTCGGGCCATTTACTCACCAATGGATATGGTAATTATTCTGAATGGGCTGTCAAGTAGGAGGATCCAAGGGGCTAATTCATTTCCATTTTTGATACCTCCACTCTTCACCTCCCCCTTGCGCACGTATCTAGCCCAATATCTGAGACAATTCATGTTAGCCCATTAATCACCACAATTAAAAAGAATAAAATAGTCTCTTTTTTTTTCAATGTGGGATTAAACATTTTCACAACTCCTCATCTTCCATATTTACTCCCACATTTTACATTTAAGTTGTAACATTTATTCATTTTAATTATTTAATATTAAAATGCCCCAACACTCGACTCGAGGGGGCGAAGGGTATATGGCTGGACGGACTACCAAGTGTTTTATGGGCATACAGGACGACAGCAAGAACACCTACAGGGTAGACACCGTTTCGACTAGCATACGGAAGCGAGGCGGTCATCCCTACTGAAGTAGGACTTACAAGCTACAGAGTAGGGAACCATAACGAGAGCAAGAATGACGAAGCTATGCGCCTACAGCTTGATCTGGTGGACAAAGTCAGAGTAATGACTAAGCAAAGGTTAGCACGATATCAGAACCTCATGGCCAAGCACTACAACTCCAAAGTCAGACATAGGGACTTCCAGGTTGGAGATCTTGTCTTGAGAAAGGTAACAGGCACCACAAAGGATGCCTCCCAAGGAAAGCTAGGACCTAACTGGGAAGGGCCGTACAGGATTGCATCATGGCATAGAAAGGGAACATACCACTTGGAGACATTGGATAGGCAAAAGTTGCATCACCTATGGAACACGGAGCACCTGAAGAAGTACTACCAGTAGACAGTGACGCAAAAACAACACTCCTCATTTCCAGTTTACTTCCTTTTAGTTAATTTTTATTATTTATAGTATTTTTAAGCCCGAACGACAACTTCTTATTATTGTTATTATTTTTAAGAACAATTTCTATGCATATTTTATCACATAATAAGAGGAGTTATTCAGAAATACCATGTGTACGCTATCTACATTTTCTACATTTAAAGTCCATAAGAGGCCGGGTTCATCCAAGAGGGTGATTCGAAAATTACTAAGTCCATAAGGTGGACGGATTCAACCACGCGTTGAATTGAAGTAACAAGTCCATAAGAGGACGAGTTCATCCAAAAGGATGATTCGAAAATAATTAAGTCCATAAGGTGGATGCATTCAACCACGCATTGAATTGAAGTAACAAGCCCATAAGAGGATGGGTTCATCCAAAAGGATGATTCGAAAATTATTAAGTCCATAAGGTGGACGGATTCAACCATGCGTTGAATTAAAGTAACAAGTCCATAAGAGGACGGGTTCATCCAAAATAGTGATTTGAAAATTATGAGGTCCATAAAGTGGACAGATTTAAACATGCGTTGAATTAAAGTAAACAGTCCTTAAGAGGACGGGTTCATCCAAAAGGATGATTTGAAAATTATTAAGTCCATAAGGTGGACGGGTTCAACTACTCGTTAAGTTAAAACCACAAGTCCATTAAAGGACAGGTTCATCCTTGAAGGTGATTTAAAATTAGCAAGTCCATAAGATGGACGGATCCGCTCCCTGGATTGATTTGAAATCACACATCCACACATGAACGGATAGAGTCATGGTTCAGAAATTG
Organism: Quercus lobata; assembly: GCF_001633185.2. Taxonomy (NCBI): domain Eukaryota; kingdom Viridiplantae; phylum Streptophyta; class Magnoliopsida; order Fagales; family Fagaceae; genus Quercus; species Quercus lobata. The sequence continues at coordinate 71,131,016 of NC_044907.1, read as the reverse complement.
GTAACGGAAAGCACTATGCGAATAAACAGACATAAGCGACGGATAAATAGAGATAATAAATAGAAGCCCACAAAAAGGCAAATGTCTTACATTAAGAGCCAACGGAAGAAATACAATTCTTGAAAGTGAACAAAAGTAAATAATTTACAAGTTAAAAGAAAAACTACAACTAAGCAGTAGGGGTCCCTTCATTCCTCTCCTCCACAACTTGATCCCTCTCAAGATGACGGGTGGCGACCTCAACGGATTTTTCTTGCTCAACCTGATCAGCATCTCCGTCACTCTGAGGGTCGGGATTGGTGTCATCAGCAAAGAGCTCGTCAGTTCCTTCGGAGAGAGAGAGAGAGAGAGATTACCTTCAAGTTTTCTCAAGGCAAAGTCTGAATGAGGAAGGGAGACTGGAAGTATGATGAGAAAAGATACAATGAAATTCATATTTTGTACCATGAGGAAGGAAAACATTCATGTCTGATCAAGGGGTATGGATTATAGTACTGATGTCGGAATTTAGACACACACACAAAAAAAAAAAAAAGAAAAAGAAAAAGAAAAAAAGAAAAAGAGTGAGAGTCTTAATAGAGAGGAACAGAGAAGGGTCCAAGTGACATCGGTTTCAAGACAACAAAAGGACAGTGTCTTAGTGAGGGAAGAGTTACACAAGCCTGGTCTATATTTGACATGAAAACACAGTTTTAGTTGTGGTAATAATTATTGCCATTGATTGTATGCTTTATCTCAGCTGCTTCACTATCAATCAAATTAAACATGTGATGGAGAGGAGGGTGAAGCATCATTTTGTTAACAGTATTTAAGGGAATTTTGAGAAGTCAAGTACATCAGCATATACATATATGAGCATTATCCCTCATAAAATCTTTTTTTTTTTTTTTTCCCTTCATAGTCTTATGCGGCAATTGGCCAATAGCACCTTTAAGAGAAAAGCTAATGCCAGTCAAAATGAATGTAATTTAGAGTAGACAGACTCGACAATATATTTTGTCCTTTAATTATTCCTTTAATTATTGATTCAAATGCAACATTAGTACCTCAAAAATTATTGTTTTACCTTTGGTGGTACTCAAAGTTGGTAGAAATCAAGTTGGACAAACACTTTGATAAGGATTTGAAACCTAGACGTTTTATTTGAAATATTTGGAGGCATCAGTTAAATTATAAGACTCTTGAGGTCAAGTTAGCCAAAAAATTTCACACTTGTTAGATATGAAATCACAAAATTTCATGAAAGTACTAAAAAATATTAACTTTGATCTGGTTTATTTAAACACTAGACCATCTGGTCAAAGTAAATATGAGTTTATCTTGCAAAGGGTGAAATTTCATATATTTTGATTATTCATGCATCAAAATTAGCTTTAAATCAAGCAAGATATCTTAAAAACAAGTGGTTAATTTAGCCAATATCTCATCATTTTAAACTAGTGTTAGGTAAGTTCGACCCTAGTTTGACCATGGTCAAATTAGGGTCAAACGTTGTTGGATTTGGGCAAATGAGAAGACGTTGGGAAGAGTATTGCACAAGCTTTGATTTGAGGGATCGGTTATGAAATTTCACAATAGATGCTTGAACTCACAAAGAAGTGGAGAGTGGGATTTTTTTCTTGAAAATGGTTTAAGGTACCACTTCCATGTGCTTGTAACTAATCAAATAGGATTCCAAAAGAAACAAAATAGATGGTCAAAAAAATTGACATTGCAAGCTTTCCATAGACGCCTAATTTTAGCAAAACCGGGATTGGGAAGGTCACGATCCAAATGGCTGAAAGTGGGAAGATTGCCTGCTTCTGAAAGCCATTAGCACATGTAAAGACAACAGCTATCTGATATGATTTTGCAAAACCCAATCCAATTTGATTTGGTACTTATCATTTATAGAGTTATACAACTATACAAATTCAAATACAAAGGAAGTTCAAAATATAAATAACTCTATCCTATCCTATCTTATCATATCTCAATCTAATACTCTGTTACAATTCAAATCAAGAACTGAATTATCTCACTACAGCTGCTACACGGTTCTGGTTTCAATTTGAATTTACACAGCCACATATTAACAGCTACACGGTACTATCATATGGGCTGTCAACCTTATCCTCAACACTCCCCCACAAGCTCAACTGTGTTGGAAGGACGTTGAGATTGTTCTGAAGCAGAGCAGATCGAGATGAAGAAAGAGGCTTTGTAAAGACATCAGCTAACTGATCTTTGCTAGACAGAAAACGAACCACAAGAGAACCATCAACAACCATATCTCGAACAAAATGGAAATCAATCTCAACATGCTTGGTACGAGCATGGAAAACTGGATTTGATGACAAATAAGTTGCACCAATGTTGTCACACCATAACACTGGAAAACAAGTGACAGGTAACAGGGGCGCCAAGCTCAAAAAGAAGAGCACACAGCCACTTAGTTTCTGCAGCAGCATTAGCAAGTGCTTTATATTCCGCCTCTGTACTAGATTGAGCAACGGTCATTTGTTTTCTACAGCCCAAAGAAATTAGATTGTCACTAAGAAATATACAAAAGCGCCCCCAGTTGAATGTTGATCATCGTGGCGTTCAGCCCAATCTGCGTCAGAGAAAACTTGAAGAGAGTGAGTTTTTGACCGCTTCAACTATAAACCAAAGTGAATGGTTTGCTTGAGGTAACGCAGAAGTCGCTTAACAGCGTGCCAGTGAATGGTAGTTGGACGATGCATAAACTTAGAAAGTTTGTTGACAGTAAAATTAATGTCAAGGCGAGTGAGAGACAAATATTGCAAGGCTCCAATAGTGCTTTTGTACAAGGTAGCATTAGGGAGAGGATCCCCTTCAAAGGCAAAGAGATTAGTGGAGGAGGCCATTGGAGAACTAAGGGGCTTTGCTTCTAGCATCCTTATTTTGCTCAAAAGGTCCAGAATGTAGCGTTTCTGAGATATCAACAATCTAGTAGAATTAGGCAAGACTTCAACACCAAGAAAGAAATTCAAATTGCCCAAATCTTTTATGGCAAAATCAAGTTGCAAGTGATGAAGCATATCATCAATGACCGAAGGTTGAGATGCAGTAACAATTAAATCATCCACATATATTAGAAAATAAATAGTGACAGCGGCACTATGATAAATAAACAGAGATGAATCAGACCGTGAACCACAAAAACCCAATGCAAGTAATCAAGAAATGAGGCCAGAAAACCACGCCCGAGGAGATTGCTTTAACCTATAGAGTGCCTTTTTCAATTTGCAGACATGATCAGGGAATTGAGGATGAGAAAACCTCGGAGGTTGAGAAATGTAAACATCCTCATACAAATGGCCATGTTAAAAAGCATTTTGAACATCAAATTGACGTAAAACCCATCCTTTAGACACAGCAAGTGACAAGACGGTGTGTACAATAGTGGGTATGATCACAGGGCTAAAAGTCTCACCATAATCGATACCAGGAACTTGATGGAAGCCCTTAGCAACGAGACGGAATTTGTATCTTTCAATTGAGCCATCGGCATGCCTCTTAATCCAGAACACCCACTTGCATCCAATTATATTCTGAGCAAGATAAGAAGGAACAAGATCCCAAGCCTGATTCTTGAGTAATGCATCAAACTCGAGATTCATTGCAACACGCCATTTAGGGTCCTTCATTGCCGAGGTGTAGCAAGTTGGTTCAGCAGAGAAAGCCACATCAACATCATCTACAAGAAGAGCATGAGGCAGAGGATATCTCATAGTCCCATCAGTGAAGGACTTAGGCTTGGAGATGTGATTTTTGGAGCGAGTAGTCATTGGATGAGAAGGCAAATCTGGATGTGGGGAGGCAGAGAGCCGACTAAGAGAAGGGAGATCTGAAGCAGATGGCGTAGCGTGAAAATCTGGACTTTGGTCACTGGTATTTACAAGACCAGATGATTCTTAGTGCCATGATATCCTCCCTCTTTGAGCGTATTTTGGCTCATGTGGTCAACTTCAACACATCAAGGGATGTGTGGCAAGCCTTAGAGAGAATGTTTACCTCTCAGTCAAGGACTCGAACAATGCAAATCCACTATTAGCTCGACACTATAAAGAAAGGCAATTCCTCAATTGCTTATTATTTTCACCAATTTATAGCACTAGTTGATACACTTGCTGCTACTGCTCTGATACCATGTAAAGACAATAGCTATCTGATATGATTTTGCAAAACCCAATCCAATCTGATTTGGAACTTATCATTTATAGAGTTATACACTATACAAATTCAAATACAAAGGAAGTTCAAAATATAAATAACTCTACCCTATCCTATCTTATCATATCTCAATCTAATACTTTGTTACAATTCAAATCAAGAACTGAATTATCTCACTACAGCTGCTACACGGTTCTGGTTTCAATTTGAATTTACACAGCCACATATTCACAGCTACACGGCACTATCATTTGGGTTGTCAACCTTATCCTTAATAGCATAGCAGTTCAAATCATGCAAACTTGATTTCATTGGAAAGAAGTCTTCAGTAAATTTCCAACAGTACCAACAATGCACAGAACGAAGATCTAAAAGGCTGCCAAAAATTTAATTGGAAGTTAACTGATTGATTGAAGGTCAAAATGTACAAAACAAAGAATTGAGTTGCATGGAGCTGGAAAGCTCTTGGGCATTTTTCGAAATTAGGAAATATATCATACAAAACCATGGTCCTGCATCAAAAGAACACAAAAACCCCAACTTATGAATTCAGACAACTTTAATATGTACATGATGCTCAAAAGCTAAAGAGAGATACACAGAAAACTAGGATCTTCTCCGTGAGCTAGATTATAAGTGCTCTTATATGTCGGTGGTTTGTTGATATTGGAAACTTCAAGGAACTTGCTATTGGAACCACTAGTTTGCAACCTTTTGGATTTAGGAGCTTCTTAATTTTTAAGCGTAACACTGTTGATGGAATCCTCCACTTGCATGCCCACCTCTATTAATTTTTTATTTTTATATTTATTTTGGACAATAATGGGAAAATAGATGATTGTGATAAGAAGGTTCTTTATAATCATCTGAATTTGTTCTTTTTCACTAGTTCTTAAAGTCATTTGGGTAGTCTGCCCTTCATCTACCAATGAAAGCTAAAAATGTCTCATGTGTATCTTGTTCGGTAGTGTTTAGGTCCCTTTGAGTAATATTGTAACCTTTGTATTCTAGCAATATTGCTTAGCAAGCTCTATATAGATGTATTCCTAATTTCCTGTCCACAAATCTTCCAAAGTCAATGTTAGGTTTTAGTAATGGCAAATTCCATGATGGGAAAATACTGTTTGCATTGTAATGTCGAATCACAAGTACAAGATTAAGTGTCCAAGATTCAGCTTAAGAGAAGGCAGTTTTTGTAATCTCACCTAACCTTTGATCGAGGCTTGACACACTCTCGATTGATCTAGAATAGCATCTCAAAATAATAAGATAGAAGAAGATTCTATAATCTTGATTGACTCTTGATTGATCGAGAAATTAGTTTTTTCTTGAGCTTTATTTGATGTCAATTGTGTTTTACTAAACATTATATATTTGGGTCACATATAAAGGCTTGTTGTACCAGATTTCATACAATTGAGAGGTAGGTTTTTAAGAATTATCTATATAATATCTAAAAGTTGAAACGTGACATTTATTGTTGTTATGCTCTTATTAAGTGACATCAAGGTAGCATTTCGGTCCATTTAGGTCCAATTTGGTCCATTCGGTCCACTATAGTCTAATTTGATCTTTGGTCCAAATCGACCCAATTATATCCCATTTTGTCAATTCAGTCAACTTCGGTCAATTCAGTCCACATTTTCAAGTCTTAACCCTTAAGTTTCTAAAAGACCTTTCTTGGAGGCATATAAAGCTCATGGAAATCCTCGGTGAACTAGATAAAATGATCTCATATGGTTGTGGTAATTTGTTGATGTTGAATACTTCAGGAGACTTCTTGTTGGAACCTTTAGAATTTAAGAGCTTCTTCATTATAAAGTATATCATTGCTAATAACATCCTCCACTTGTGTGCTAACTGCGAGTAATGCTTTAGAGTGAGGCAAAGTAATGGGCAAATATATGCTGGATAATTGGGTAGAAGATTATTTACAATCATCGGAATTTGTTCTTCTTCATTAGGTCTTATAGTCATTTGGGCAGCCTTTGCTCTCCATCTACTAATGAAAGCTGAAAAGGTCTCCTTCGTATGTGGTTTAGTAGTCTCTAGGCCCCTTTGAGTAATACTAACCTCAATATTATGGTGATATTGCCTAGCAACTCTTCATTGGCCCCTAGTAGCTGAAGAGCTCTCATACATCTTCAAATGGGTTGTTTGACAATCCCTTCCATCATACTTACACAGAAAATGTATTTTGAACGTTGGAGTTTGGAGCACACAAGCATTTGAGAATAGGGATAGACTTTGTTGGTCTAAATCCTTATTAAATCTTTGGGCATTTTCACCATTTGTTCTGTAACGACCCAAGGAAAAGCGCTAGCCACATCTGCGCTATACTTCAAAAGGACTAGTCACAAATGAGGCTCCTTGTAGTTGTTAATAAAGCCCAGATCTACCTAGTAAATACCCGATGTGGGACTCATCACACACCTCCACACATCACACAATCAATCAAATTGGGGTATCACAATTCTGTAACGACCTCGCCCCAACTGTGTAGATATTGTCCGCTTTGGGGGCCATATCCCTCACGGTTTTGTTCTCCCCCAAAGCACATAGCAGTGGGGGAAAATGCCTCTACACATTGAAGGAAGGTCACTCCTTATAAGCACATCTCCATGTGCTTCCCTAGGCGATGTGGGATTCCATGGATTGCAAGACCCCCTTTTGTGTCACTACAATTCACCCCCCTTACGGGCACACGCGTCCTCGCATGTGGGGCCCACACTTCCGGCTAGGGCATGGCCTGATACCATTTGTAACGACCCCGCCCCAACTGTGTAGATATTGTCCACTTTGGGGCCCATACCCTTTATGGTTTTGTTCTTCCCCAGGTTGCGTTGGGGAAAAGGCCTCTACACATTGAAGGGAGATCATTCCTTATAAACACATTCCCATGTGCTTCCCTAGGCGATGTGGGATTCCATGGAATGCAAGACCCCCTTTCTTGGGTCACTACAATCCACCCCCCTTACGGGCACACGCGTCCTCGCGTGTGGGGCCCACACTTCCGGCTAGGGCATGGCTCTGATACCATCTGTAACGACCCCGCCCCAACTGTGTAGATATTGTCCACTTTGGGGCCCATACCCTTCACGGTTTTGTTCTTTCCCAGGTTGCGCTGGGGAAAAGGCCTCTACACATTGAAGGGAAATCATTCCTTATAAACACATTCTCATGTGCTTCCCTAGGCGATGTGGGATTCCATGGAATGTAAGACCCCACTTTTGGGTCACTACAATCCACCCCCCTTACGGGCACACGCGTCCTCGCGTGTGGGGCCCACACTTCCGGCTAGGGCATGGCTCTGATACCATCTGTAACGACCCCGCCCCAACTGTGTAAATATTGTCCGCTTTGGGGCCCATACCCTTCACGGTTTTGTTCTTCCCCAGGTTGCGCTGGGGAAAAGGCCTCTACACATTGAAGGGAAATCATTCCTTATAAACACATTCTCATGTGCTTCCCTAGGCGATGTGGGATTCCATGGACGCGTGTGCCCGTAAGGGGGGTGGATTGTAGTGACCCAAAAGTGGGGTCTTACATTCCATGGAATCCCACATCGCCTAGGGAAGCACATGAGAATGTGTTTATAAGGAATGATTTCCCTTCAATGTGTAGAGGCCTTTTCCCCAGCGCAACCTGGGAAAGAACAAAACCGTGAAGGGTATGAGCCCCAAAGCGGACAATATTTACACAGTTGGGGCGGGGTCGTTACATGTTCCATGTTCTCCATTCTTTCTGTTAGCTTCTTTCCAATGTCATATAGAGATTGCAAGGAATAGGGTTGACTTCCTCCTCATGCTTTTCAGAAATAGTATGAGAGCAATAACCATGATTTGTGGGTCTTTGTTATTAGGAGGTTGGATATGAAGTGGATGTCTTCCTCAGTTGGATTTGGATGGTAACAATAGTTTCCATAAGGCAATTCAATCATAGATTATGCTTGGTAGATTTTAAGAGTGGATATCTCATATATTTGGGTATGGATTATATGGTGGACTAGGAAATGGGTTTGGATCCAAAGTGTTATGAGGATTAGGGAATAGGCTATGGGTCAAGTTAAATGGTGGGCTTGATGATGATCTAGCTAGGGATGTCTCTAGGTAAACAAAGGGTTAGAATATTGGTTTGTTGACTCAATTGTTTGTGGGGCTAATGGAGATCTAACCGCATTGGGCTAAGATGTTTAAGCTTGAAGTATTTGTATTAGGGTAGGGGTTTGAGCCTTGGATTAATCCTTCAACAGTTGGGCTTGACTCAAACTGACCTTAAAACAGTGATGTTGGAGCCCATTGAATTGAATTGAAAAATAGTGAATCAATGTTCTTGAATCTGTGTAACAGCTGAAGGCAATTTTTTATTTTTATTTTTTCTTATATATGTTTTTTTTAGAAAAATATTTTATTATTTTATCATATTTTTAAATTTAAAAAACCGTATAAATAATGTTCACTACCAACAATTATCCAACAACAATTGATGGAATACATAAATTGAATATATTTGAAACTTAGAGAACTTAATTGAATAAAAGTAAAGTTGAAACCCTAAAATGAATTCCGGTGAAACTTAGAGAGTGAGTTTTGCATTTTTGCCTTATTATTATTAAATGGTTTAAATATTACAAATGCTAATATAAGTAGTAGACATAATCATAGAATGTTCGATAAATATTTATAGATTAATATTACTCGATATTTGCCATGCTTAAAGACTAAATACAGTGGCTCTAAGGTTTGAATGTGATGTAATAGTACTTTAGAGCATTAGTAATATTTAAACCAAATGCAAAATTTTTAGCATTTGGCACACAAAACACCAAAAATCATAGCTCATGAGATGTGTCAAATGTCAAATAAATTTGACATTTGTCAAGAGTAAATTTATAACAATAGCATTGTACGGCCAAATGTGCTATTTTTATTTTAGCAATTTTTTATTAACACTTTTCTCTCTCTTGATGTGATGGGAGGATTTGAATTTCGGTAATCCTGTTGCCGAAATTCTTGCTGTCCGAATTTGCTACCCCGTTGCTAGGTGAAGTGCCCGCATGAGGAGTGGCTGAAAGGAAACCAATTGTGGCAACCAAGTTGCCAAAATTCTAGGGGAGTGAGGAGAGAGAAAATAAGAATTGTGGCAACCAAGTTGCCGAAAATGGGAGGAAAAAAAAAAAAGAGAGTGAAACCAATTGTGGCAACCAAGTTGCCGAAATTCTAGGGGAGTGAGGAGAGAGAACATAAGAATTGTGGCAACCAAGTTGCCAAAAATGGGAGAAAAAAAAAAGAGAAACCAATTGTGGCAACCAAGTTGCTGAAATGGAAGGAAAAAAGGAAAGAAAAAAAAAAGAATTGTGGCAAAAATTTAATAGTAATTTAGGTAATGAAGTTGCTGAAAATTAAAGAAAAAAAATTGTAGCAATTGATTTGTGGGAAAAAAAATATTATGGCAATGGAGTTGCCGAAAATTGGAGGAGAGAGAGAGAGAATTGTCTGGATAATAATAATAATAAAAAAAGGGTCAATCACCTCACCTTTTACTCCTGATTCTATTCTCCATGTACTTCGGAATATATTCTTTGATCATTTCCAATGAACCCTATAAAACCTACTCTACTAATATGAATCTATGTGATGGATTCTTTTTTGTCTTTTCATTCCTCTCCTCGTTATAAAAAGGCAGGCATCATCACTAAAACATTGCATCTCCTTTGTTTTTCATATTGCTTCACTTCCCTCCGATTGTTCAATGCTATAGTACTCTTTTGCTTTACTTCAGTGTGCACATTTAAGGACTACAAGTTTTAGGTTAATATGAGTTTGCTTATTAACTTACCGCTCTAGAAATTAATAGATTTATTATTGTATAAATATATGCGTTGTAAATATTAGAAGCTAATACATTGTAAAATATTATGACTATGATTATGATTGTGATTATTGTTGTTGTTGTTGTTATTCAAATTTTAGATTAATGAATTTTTTATGGTTAGGACTACAAGCATTTTTAGTTATATTTGAAATTTACCATAATAAATTGTAGTAGTCACCATACAAAATTTGATTATTTTGTAGTTGATAACTTATAATCAGCCTATGACTTAGGTGCTTCTCAAAAAAAAAAAAAAAAAAAAGATTATGCTTTTATGTTAGGAATACTTTATTTTCACTCATTGCAAAATATTGCCTTGTATAGCAAATCTCAAGAATCTTGTCAATATCATTATAAATACAATATCTTGAACTCTTTTAAGGGCCAAACTGATTCACATAAACTTTTCAATATTGTTGTTATTTTGTGTTTATTTATTATTATCTGATTGTGGTTTTTTTTTTTTTTTGGTTGTTGTTGTTGTTGTTGTTGCAAGTATCATTCTATAATTCTCACTCTTTTAGTTGGTATCATGATTGTGGTAAGCATCTCGACTCTAATTAAATTTATGTATGCATTTTGTCAATTTTGAAATTATTTAATATTATTTATTGTTATTATTATTATATGAGTTTCTTTCAATTTTATTATGAACTATAAGCATTGTAAGTTATATTTAATATTTAGCATAAAAAACTGTAGTAGTCACTGTATATTAATTTTATTATTTTTTTATTATTGTTCTTTTGTTTTTATTTAGGATTATATTTTTTTTAGAAGATATTCATAGAGGTTATCTTAGTCCAAAAAAAATGGTTAATTTAGTTTGATTTATAGACAATTTCCTACTAATATAGAGGTAATGGATGTTGCATGGTTTAACTCATTGTAGCATTTAATGTAGGATATATTTGCAATGGAGCTTGGGCCATTCGATCCGTCTCTGCTAACCCAATAACAATATCACATCTCTAATGATGCAATGGAAGGCAATGTATGTTGCGAGATCAAAATTTATTAATGTCTTAATAATATCTACAATTATTCAATTTACATGCAAATAATTTCAACATTAGCAATATAACATTGTACATTTTTTTAAAAAAAATTTTAGATTCCCACCTTACGAGTGTTACCCCAACCGTTTGCAACCCCCCCCCCCCTCCCAGCAGTTAGGCGAGTGTATCACCTCATATTTGCATCAATGTATACTATACCATGTTACCCGCCTACCACTTGCTTACAATGTTGAAAACCTTCAATTGATGGACCAAAAGCTCAGAACACTCTCTCAAATATCGCATAGCCTGGCATAGTAGTAGGTATTGTTCTTCAAATAACCTTGCTGCCCGGGTTTGAATCAGTCAAAGCTTTCAACCATTTTGGCAATAATTGGTAAGATTTGTCCCAATCACCAAATGCTTTACCAATTGCCTTTTCTTTCGCCTCCCACACCTTAAAATAAGAAGGCCAGTATTGGTATTTATTGTAAAGAGTCTGTTGAAGCGAAGAAATCATTATAGTTGGATCATTTTTGACAACATCCCTCAACTCTTTCTCAATAACATGGGTGTCTAATTGCTCGTGATCTTGTGTGAGCATGGACTCTGTACATGTGTGTGGACCATTGTATTTCCTAACCTCAAACAACCCATGTGTAGCCCAAAAGCATGCTCGAAGATGTTAAGAACAATGTTTGCACCTTACAGACCAACATTCCCAAATACTTTAAGTGGGCTTTTCAAAAGGTGGGGTTGGATCAATCATATTATCCCACGTGTTCTGTGAAAAGCTTAGTGATGAAGGTTGATGGAATTCCATTGTTGGACTAATTTCATGATTAGGTTCATTGAGAGGCTCCTGTTCATCTCCAACATCATTAAGGACCTCATTGTTATCAAGTTGGTCATCACTATCCATGGCCCGCATCCTTTCTGATAATATATGAACTGCATTTTCAGTAGTAACAGCTATGCGGTGTGTATCATTGGGATCATTAGTAGCTCTCTGAGTGGTGGTTTGGTCTTACTGAGCTTCAAACTCAAAACAAGTAGTCTCTTATGCAACATGCTCAGTTGGATAATCATAGTCAGCATCACCGGTGTTCATTGGTCGATAAGGAACATGTTGGTCCTTAGTTGCAACATGGGTATATGGAGCATGATAGTCAGTACCACCAATGTTGATTGGGGAATGAACTGCATTTTCAGAATAATGACCAGTGTGAGTGGCATATGGATCATGAAAGTGCCTACCATGTGAATAACTAAACGATGCACTCGGTCCTTTGTTGGCATATCGAATGGGAAAAACATCTCGGTGGCTTCTTATGGGCTCTACACCCACATGCAACTTTGCACCTACAAATCCATATTGGCAGCCTAACATATCGAATATTGCATTGACACCATTATCATCTTTTACCAAAACTTGTAGGTAAATCACAGGATGTGGATAACATTGAAAAGGAAATCTATACCAAATAGTAAGTTTTGAACCTTCTCTGTTTATATGAAGCGTGGATGCTACTTTATCACATAGATCTTCAAATGTAACACCCTGGCTTAATGGAAGCATAGAAGGAGGTGACATGTCGTAATAAATCCCATTTTCGCCATGTTTAATTATTCTACCGAAATGGTTCAGAAAAATGAACAACTTTTCTGCCATCTACACTAAAACATAACAATAGTATTAATATATTAACACTACATAACCATTAAAATGCAATAAAGGAAAGTAATCCATTAAAAATATTCAATGTTTAAATAGCTAGAGTTGAGAGAATTATATTAAAGAGGATTGGTTCACTGATAATTTATTACTATCCATCATAGTAGTTAAAATTATTTTTTGTTTCCCTTTTCTTAAGTAACTTAGCATAGCATAAACATTTAGAAGGATCTGTTATGGTTACGTTAATTATTTTATGTAGCTCTTCATTTTACTTCTTCTAAAACAAGACAAATTATATAATGTTCTCATGCATCCATGCGATAATACATAAATATTTCTAATATCATACAATTTTCTTATTATTATTATACCTAAAATTTAGATATTAAGGTTTATAAGCATATACTAACCTTTTTTTTGGGGGGGGGGGGGGGGTTCTTATAGCATATGTGTATTTTATAGGCTAACAAAGTAAGTATTTCTTTAAGGAAAATTTATGTCAATCTTGAAATATATTTTTACTATATGAAATTTTAGGCAAGAATTCATGGACAAATAATTTAAAACATATTATACAAATCAGTTCATGTTGCAAAACACATAATACAAAAACAAGATTTGCATGAACAAATAATTTAACAAAAAATGATTTTCATGCTTAGTTATGTCCCTAAAACATATCAACATGAGTATTATAAAAAGAAAAGTAACTACTTAAGAGATGTAACTCACATTGTAAGAGATAAAGAATGGATAGATATTTGCAAGTGTTGTTCCTTATAGTTGTTTGTAGAATGTATGGCATGCATGAATTGAAAATGGTTGGTAGAATTATAAGAGCATTCACATCAGCTCTTGTATAAATGTGTAAAATACACATTTTGGCCACTTTTACACATTTTGAACCAAAAAACACACTACATCAGTCCATTTAAAATCGTGTATAATCATCTAAAATTTTCAACGAGCTACAGTACCCGTGTAAATTTACATAGGCACTGTAGCATGTGTATTTAGTTTTTTATTAATTTTCGTTCGCACCAATTTTTCTCTCTCTTCTCCGTGCACAACGACCTCAACTCCTCATCTTCTTTTCCTCAGATGCACACAAACACATCCTCACAGAAAAATCAACACAAAGATACACTTGCTAAAAAAAAAGAGATACATAAACACACCCACACACAAACAAACCCAAAAGGAAAAACAAAAAAGAGACAGATCGGTGCTTATTGGAATGATCGGAGCTCGTGGGTCTCGCTTGATCGGAGCTCGTGGGTATGGGTCTTGCCTAATCGGGGCCTGATCGGAGCTAGGGAGATCGGTGCTTGTGGATCGGAGCTAGGGAGAACTGAGCTGTGGATCGGTGCTTGTGATCGGAGCTATGGATCAGTGCAGCTGTGGATCGGAGTTGTGGATCGGTGCAATTGTGGATCGATGCTTATGATCGGAGTTGATCGGAGCTGTGGATTGGTGCTGCTGTGGATCGATGCTTGTGATCGGAGCTGTGGATCGGTGCTTGTGACCGAGATGATGTGGATTGGTTTGTGACCGAGAGGGAGAGAGATGAGTATAGAGAGATAGACTGAGAGGGAGAGAGTGGGTATGGAGAGATAGAAGAGAGAGAGCAAGAAATCAGAAAATATGGTAGAGAGAGAGAGAGAGAGAGTATAAAAACGGGTAAAATGGGTTTGGTGAGAGAAAAAATAAAATAATTGAGAAAATTGATTATTTAAATAAGAGAGGTGATAGAATAGATGAACTGATGTGGGTGTTTTGTAAAAGTGATGGTGTAAAATAGATAAAGTAGGTTTTTGGTGTAAAATAGACAGAATCTTTTAGATGAGCTGATGTGAATGCTCTAAGGGGAATAAGAATGAAGAAGAAGGTTGATGGAATTTTTAGGGGAAAAAGAGTAGAAAATAATAACCGTGGAAACTTCAGTAACATTAGTGCTGCTTAAATAGGATGCAAGTTTCATATAAGTTAAATTCTTAGATTTTAAACTATATAATTAGATATGCAATTGATCAAATACAACACAACACAAACCAAGATGGGACACTGTGATACAAATAAATTATTTAACTATAAACATATATTCACTACAAAGAATCTCTGCAAAAATCTCAAAAATTTTTTTTTTGTTTACAGTGTGCACATCAATCATTTTTTTTCTTCCATTTCATATTGTAAGAATCTATGTACTTTCTTTGTTTTTTTTTTTTTGTTTACAACGTGCACATCAATCATTTTTTTCCTTTTATAAGAATCTATGTACTTTTTTTTTTTTTTTTTTGTTTCAGCGTGCACATCAATCATTTTTTTTTCTTTCATTTCATATTGTAAGAATCTATGTACATTTTTTTAGAATAAGAATCAACGTACTTTGAATCTAGATTTATTATTTGTTTCATAGGGCAAATCATGCAAAAAATACTTTTACCATTCAAAATGAAAGAACATCACATAAACACAAACCAAACTGCTTCAGTCAAAATATCTACTGACACACTAATAGAATAAGAAAATGGGTACTTTTTAGAATAAGAATCCAGGGAATTTTTCTCTCTCCAATTTTCGGCAACTCCATTGCCACAAATCAATTGCCACCTTTTTTTTTTCGGCAACAACATTGTCATAAATCAATTGCTGCTATTTTTTTTTCCCTCCCATTTAGGCAATTCCATTGCCACAATTTTTTTCCCCTTCTATTTTTAGCCTAAATCATCCTTTTTTCCCCCCCTCATTTTCGGCAATTTCATTGCCTAAATTACTTTTAACTTTTTTCCCCACAACTTCGGCAACTTGGTTGCCACAATTGGTTCTCTCTCTCTCTCTCTCTCTCTCTCTCTCTCTCTCACTCTCTCTCTTTTCCCATTTTCGGCAATTTGGTTGCCACAATTCTTATTTTCTCTCTCCTCACTCGACTAGAATTTCGAAAACTTGGTTGCCACAATTGGTTTCTCTCTCTGTTTTTTTTCCCCTTCCTATTTTCAGCAACTTGGTTGCCACAATTAGTTTCCTCCACTCCTCATGCGGGCACTTCAACTAGCAGCTAGGCAGCAAGAATTTCGGCAACGGGATTTTCGAAATTCAAATCCTCCCATCACTTCACTTGTGTTTCCTCTATCAAACTTTTTGTTAGAATTTCGGCAACACCATTGCCGAAATTCAATCTCTTTCCTCAATTTGCCAAATAACTTTGAACAGTACCTATATCCCAAATAAACTCCATTTTCTGCAATATTCAGTCAAAAGACTCATAAAATGATGTGTTAAAATAAATAAAATAACTTTTTAATTTGTCAAAATAGATTTCTTTTTTTTTTAGAAATCCTTATGCTAGTGCTCTAAGTAATGTTAAGTTGTCTATTTTTAAGTAATATAAAATAAATAAATAGATGAGTTTGAAATGAGTTTGGATTCATTAAATATGTGGAGCAAATTTGATATTAATTTGCTAAAATTTAGTAGAATTTGAAACGAGTTTGAGATCTATATAAATTTTTTAATAAATTTAGATTTAAAATATGTAATTTCAACCCAAATATATGAATGAAATGCACTGAAACGGACCGAATAGGATCCAAATGCACTGAAATGGACTGATTTGAGACAAAATGGACCGAATTGAAAAGAATGGACCGAATAAGAATGAAGTGAACCGAATTAGAAAAAATAGACCGAAGTGGACCGAACGTCAAACGACTAGGTGTTTTCGATTAGACGCACTAGAAAGTAGAAACTCCTTAAAAAAACGAAGAGGCACCATTTTCTCTTCCTACTTACAAATGGCGGAAAATCCAAAGGAAATGGAGAATCCAGAGGAAGTGAAGCTCCACAGTGCGTTCTTGGCAGATTTTGGGGCTATTCATCAGGAACTTATGGATCAAGAAGCCAAAACGGCGCAAGCTGAAGCTGCAGCTGCTGAGATGGCAGAGACATTGAAGCTTGAACTTGTTTTGCCTATTACCTACATGCAGGAAGCTAAGGCACTCTCAAAGCTCCATGAGGAGTACGAATTTAAGGGTTCTGTGGAGCTCCTCCACCAGGGTCTTTCCATGGCTGAGAGGAGAGAATTATTGGAGGTCGCTAAAGCCTACATGCTCAAACTCAGTAACTGAAAAAAAAAAAAAAAAAGGGTATGGTTTTGAAGTTAATACTGTGATATAAATGTTGTCATTTTGTTGGGTTTTTAAGTAACTGAGTTTTTCCCAATGGCAATATTGTTATGGAGACCAATGTGTAACTGTTCTTGGTGTTGTGTTTCTATATAAAATGGTGTACTTGTTCATATGCTTATGTGCCTTGTTTAAGATAGAGATGTAAAATGTTATTGTGGATCCTTGGGATTCTCTACTTAGAATAGTGAGCTATATGTTAATTATGGATTCTGGTTTAGACGGTGGAATTGATCATTTAACCATGTAATTTTAACTCTCCCTCTCATGCGCGGACTCAAAACTCCTTTTTAATGGGTGAGACCCAACACGTGGTTTTTTAAATAGGAGATAGAATAGAGGTGATAAGGATCGAATTTTAGACTTCTTACTTTGATACCATGTTAAATTACTGATTATCTTAGATAATGGATTTAATCATTTGATCACATAATTCTAACAACATCATTCATGTTGTCTTTACGGATATATAGACCTTGGATTAAGTTGATGCCATTTCATGTTTTCGGCACATTTAACCATTAAAAGTTTGTCATGTCTAATGTGGTGCTTGTGTTGATAATTCTCATAGTGGTTTGGTTAGGTGGCTTAAAATTCTGATTTTAGTTTTTTTGTATGGTTTTATATGACTCATTTATTATTCGTTGAGTTTTAGTACTTTGTCTTTTAGATCTTAGAAATTTGACTTCTGTTAAATGGCTTGTTTATTATTGATTTTTCCTCCTTGGTGCTGTAGGTGGAAAATATTGGAGCAACTTTCACTTGGAGTTTGGAAATGGAAGCTCTTTTGTAATTACTTTAGCTTGTAATACTAATGTTCAATGATCTGGAGATATCTTAGCTATTTTAAGTAAACTATGGATGTTAGACTACTGATCTTGATATTGAGTAGGCAGTGATAGATTTTTAGCTTTTGACTTGTTGGCTATGGTTGTTAATATTTTTGGATTGCCTTTTTTTTTTTAATTTTGTTTTGGTTACTGCCTTATTGTTTTGTCTACTGCTTTGCTGTTGTTATTTTGTTTGAGTGTAGTTGTTATTTTCATTCTTTAATTTAGGTGATGCGATTTGCACATTAATTGTTTGGTCAAAAGTTGAGTTAATGAAGTTGTACATAGAGTTTTTCAATGCTTTATCTGGGATTTGTTGGGTATTGGATCTTATAAACAGTGAAAACAAGGCTGACTAGTTCTTTCTTTGGTGGGAGTGCTATTGTTGGTTCTGTTGAAAGTTGCATATGAGAGAATATTGGGAACTATTCAGGAGTTGAGAACTCTTTACTGCTTATGAAGTGATCTCTATTGGTGGCCTGTCTTTTAGCTGTCTATGCATCTGGAAAGAATATGGAGGCTTTGTCATGCCTTCTGCATGAATGAAGGCTTTAGAAATTTCGACTATGACTGACCAGATAGCGGCTATGCTTATAGGAAAAGGACTAGTCAAGTCTTGCAACTTTGCAATTGAGTTTAAATCATCTTTTCCTCTTATAAAATATGTCCGGCTTTCCCTTTCTCCAATCTGGTTTATTCTAGCCCTATTAATATCCTATGTTTCAATTATATCCTACAATAATTTTGGTTAGAATCTTAATGATCACCACTGCCACTAACCACTAACCGCTTTGAATCCCCAATTAGGCTGATTTTGCTCACCTACATCATAAGCAGTGGCTGCAATGCCCTGAATAGAGGACTTGTATGTATAACTTCTCATTCATAGGTTTCACATTTTGCCTTGCTTTTGTTGACCTTGATTACTCAATTATGATTATAAAAGTTTGCAACGTCTCAGCAACAAGGTGCATCAACCATCAATAATCAGTATTAGTATTAGTATAGAAATTGTCTTCTAATCTCATAGTGCTGGCAGTTGCCTTTTTGTTGTTGTTGTTGCTGTCGCTGTTGTCCTTGTTTCTGTTTCTTTGTCCAGGTCAAAAAAATTTCAGCTTTTCTGTGGGATGTAACATTGAGTTTGTAACAGTTTATTGTCCTTGTCTCTGGTGCTCTACTGCTCAGGTCATGAGTAATCCATTAATTGCATGAAGCAAATTACTGTGTATTTTGTTGCCTAGAAGAGAAACATGCTGCCAAGCTGCAATAATAGTAGAGTTCTCCTTCTGCTTTGCAATGTCTCATTAGT